>NW_004955418.1:14268946-14302712 GCF_000276665.1 Chinchilla lanigera
TTTTGTGGTACCCTGAAGAAGAAGGATGTGTTTCTTTCCTGGTATATAAGATAATCTGTAAAGGAATAACCCAATTTTAAATAGCTAATTTATAATATAAAATTGAAAGAACTCAGTGTTGGCACACATTTTTAAGCCTTTTCACTTTTCTCACATTTAGTATGAATGATTATATTCCACAACGTTTGAGTAAAAATTATGTCTAATAAAGTTGTAATATTAACACAGTGGAATCAGGGTTGACATTTTTAATTCACTTTTTAGCTGAAACATTTGATTATACCCAATGAAAATCTCATAGAACATTTTTGGGGACAAGTGAGTATCTCTAACAGTGCTACATTTAGTTAGATATTTGTCAACCAATTGAATTGAATGAGGGATCTGAAACTAAAATTAATGTACAAGAAATGTTAATTATAAGAAATCAGTTAAGTTGGAAAGGATCAAAGCCATACATTTATGAAGACATTAGAGAAGAACAGTACAAAGATACAATAAGAAAGTCTAAAATATGCTTATTTTTGGTCTTTTACATGCTCATTCTGCTTTGCTATTTTTCTCCATTTATGTTTAATTTTTTAAGGATAAGAGATTATGCATAGCATTGTACAATTAACCCTCCACCTTAATAATATATAATAAATGATCCTTATTACAACTAATGGCCTCTCTGCTTATAAAGAAATATCAGGGTACATTGGAAATTAGTTTTCAGGCTGTTGGAAGGTGTGAAAAGTTGAAATTTGATTTTTTTTTGGTAAGTGTTTTTAAAAAATTTCTTACTGAATTTACTGGTATAATTTAGATATGCACAAGGAGCACATTCATCATAGAGAATTGTACCTATACATGATGTTTCCTGTTTATTTTTTTCTTTCCAGTATCCTCCCATCCCTTCAATCACTCTTCCTCTCATTTACAAGGCTTTGTTCTCATTTTATCCTTTTATCATTTTCCCCCTTCCTTCGCTTCTCCCTGCTTTCTAGTTCCTCTTTTTTTTTGAACCACCTTTGCCTATTTTACTATACCTTACTCTTGGTTTCTCACACCAAAGAAACAATGCAATATTTACACATGTCTGATTTATTTCACTTGAGTATGATCTCAAGGTGCATCCATTTATCTAGGAATGTCTCAAGTTTATCCTGTATGGCTCCGTAGTACTCCATTATATAAAAAAATCACTTTTTTTTTTATCCATTCAGCAGTTGATAGCCATTTAGGTTGTTTGCAAGATTTACCTGTTACAAATTATGCTGCTGTAAATATGCACATACATCACTGTGGTATAGTGTTTTTAACTCTGGGATGAAACCTAGCAGGGGATTGTTGGGTCAAATGTGATCTCTAACCCTAGTTTATTGAGAAATCACACTGATTTTCCACAGTAGTTGCATCAGCCTCCACTCCCACCCACAGTGGAGAAGGGTTTCCTTTGCTCTACAGCCCCACTAGCATTTGTTAGTAGTTGATTTTTCAATAATTGCCATTCTTTCTGGAGTGACGTGGAATCTCAATGTTTTAATTTGCATCTCTCAAATGACAAGTGATGTTGAACATATTTTCATATATTTATTTGCTGTTTGTATTTCTTCCTCTGAGAATTGTGTCTTCGTCTCAAATGCCCAGTTTTGAACTAGGTCTTCCAATTTTTTTTCAGTTCTTTGTATGTTCTAGCTATTGGTCCTTTGTCTGAAGGACCACTGGCTAAAATTTTTTCTACTCTGTGGGTTGTCTTTTCACTCTTGATAATTTTTTTGCTGTGCAAAAGCTTTTTAATGGGATGAGATCCCTGTTGTTGATTCTGTGTAGTATTTCCTGTGTGACTGGTTTTGTTCATGAAATCTTTGCCTACACGTGTTCAAGTGTTTTACCTATTCTCTCTTTAGCAGATTTAGTGTTTCTGTTTCAGTATTTAGATCTTTTATCCATTTTGATTTTAGCTTAGTGCATGGTGAGAGAAATTGGTCTAGTTTTAGTCTTTCACATGTGGAAAGCCAGTTTTTCAACACCATTTATTAAGGAGGTTCTCTTGCAGTGGACATGCTTGGCCCCTTTGTCAAAGATTAGGTGGCTGAGTGTATTTGGAGTTGTTTCTGGATCTCCTCATCTGTTCCACTGATATTCAGGTCTGTTTTTATTTTTGCTTTTGTTTGTTCTGTTTTTTGTTTGGGTTTTTTGTGAGAACCATGCTGTTTTTATCACGGTGACTTTGTAGTATAATTTCAAGTGAGGGATTGTGATGCCCTGTGCTTTGCCTTTGTTGGCTAGGACTGTTTTTGCTATCCTAGGTCTCTTCTACTTCCAAATGAATTTTTAAAATGTTTTCTCTATTTCTGTGAAGTATGCTAATGTATTTTGATTGAGAATGCATTAAATCGGTATAGCTATTTTGGGAGTATAGTCATATTTACTGCATTGGTTCTTCCTACCCAAGAGCAAAGAATATCTTTCCATTTTCTGATATTTCTTCGATCTCCTTTTTGAGTACTGTAATTTTCAGTGTATAGATCTTTCACTTCCTTTGTTAGATTGATTCCTAAGTATTTTATTTTTTTCAATGCTATTGTGAAGGATGTTTTCATAATTTCTGTCTCAGAACATTTGCTGTTTGTATAGGAATGCTATGATGTTTGAGTGTTGACTTTGTACCCAGCTGCACTACTGAATTGGGTTATCAGATCTCAAAGTCTTTTGATGACATTTTTGGGGTCTTCTGTGTAGAATATCTGTCATCTGTACATAGTGCTAATTTAACTTCTTTGCTATCCTTATTCCTTTTCTCTCTCTCATGTAATTGCTCTGTTAATGTTCCCAGAACTACATTAGAGTGGCGATTGTGTACATCTTTGTCTTGTTCCTGATTTTAGAGTGAAAGGTGTCAGTTTTTGTCCCTTTAGTATGATGTTGGCTATTGGTTTGTCATAGATTGCTTTTATCAGATTGAGATAAAGTCAATCTATTCCAATTTTCTGTAGGGTTTTTTATCATGAATGAGTGTTGGACTTTGTCAGAAACTTTTTCTGCAGCTATCGAGATGATAATGTGATTATGGTCTTTGGCTCTGTTGATATTACATTTATTGATTTGCATATGTTGAGCTATCCCTGCATCCCTGTAATGAATCCTACTTGGTCATGGTGTATAATCTTGATGACTTGTTGCATTCTGTTTGCTACTATCTTATTGAGGATTTTTGCATCTGTGTTCATTAGGGAAATTGGCCTGTAGTTTTTTTTTTGTTTTTTTTTTTTGAGGGGAGGGGTCCTTCTCAGGACCCCCTATCAGGGTAATACTTCCAGGAATTAATTTGGGAGTATTGTTTCACTTTTAATTTAATTAAGGAATTTCTGTATTAGTGGCATTAGATCTCAGAATTTCTTGCAGAATTCATCTGTGACTGCATCAGGACCTGGGCATTTTTTCATAGTAAGTTTTTAAATTACACTTTTAATTTCATTGACTGATACTGGTTTATTTAGAATATTTAAATCTTTTTAATTTAGTTTTGTCAATCCATATGTATCTAGGAATCTGCTCATTTCTTCTGTGTTTTTCCATCTTATTAGAGTACAGTTCCTCAAAGTAGGTACTGATGATCTCTGGATTTCCACAGGATCTGTTGTGATTTCCCCCTTTTCATTCCTAGTTGCATAAATTTGAACCCTTTCTCTTTTTGATAAGGTTGGCTAAGGGTTTATCAATTTTATTTAGTCTTTCAAAGAACCAACATTTTGATTCATTGATTGTATTTTCTTAGTCTCCATTACATTGACTGAAAAGTTTGTGTTTGATTTGTGCTTTTTCTAGAAGTTTGATGTTCAACATTAGGTTATTTGAGCTCATTCTGTTTTCCTGATATGAGAATTTACTGCTATAAATTTCTCTCTTAGGATTACTTTCATTTTTCCCATAAAAGCTGGTTATGTTGTATTGGCATTATCATTTAATTGTAGATACTGTTTCAGGAGGGTGTTATTTAATTTCCAGGTGTTTATGTATTCCTCTTAGTTTCTTTTGCTATTGATTTCCAATTTCATTGTACTGTGGTCAGATAGTATTCATGGAATAACTTCAAATCCTTTGCATTTCTTAAGCATGTTCTATGTGTTAGTATGTGGTCTGTTTTGGAAAATGTCCCATGTGCAGCTGAGTAAGAATTCTTCTGATCTTGTGTGGAACTCTCTATAGGCATCTACTAAGTCCATATGTTTATAACTTTGGCTTAGTTCTGATATTTCTTTGTTGATTTTTTGTCTAATTGTTCTGTCTACTTGTGACAGTGGGGTTTTGAGGTGCCCCACTACAATTGTGTCAGTGCTCATTTGATTTTTCATGTCTGTTAATACTTGTTTTATGTAGTGGAATACACCAGTATTTGGTGCATATATATTTATGATTGTTACCTCCTCTTGTAGTTTTCCCTTAGCCAGTATGTAGTGACCTTTTTTATCTCTTTTGTTCAGTCTTGGCTTGAAGTTCACATGGTCTGTAAATAGAATAGCTAGCCATGCTTTTTTCTGGAATCCTGTCACATGGAGTATTGCTTTCCATTCTTTGACTTACAGTCTATGAATTCCTTTTTGAGCTAAATGTGTTTCTTGTTTTCAGCATATTCTTAGATATTCCTTCTTGATCCATCCTGCCAGTCTGTTTCTTTTGATTGGTGAATTGAGACCAGTTTGCACTAGGGTCCGCCCTCAAGGTAGCACACTGCATGGGTTTTAAATATATAATGACACATGGCCACCAGTTATAGTATCACATAGAGAATTTTCACTGCCCTAGCAATTCTCCATATTCCACTTATTCATCTCTCTATTTTCCCTGAGCCCTAGCAACCAGAGTCTCTTACTATCTCTATAGTTTTGACTTTTAGTTTTTCAAAGTGTAATAGTTAAAATTGTGAAGCCTGATGCCTTTTCTGACAAACATCTTTCACTCAGTAACGTGTATTTAAGTTTTCTCCTTGTGATTTCATGACTCAGTAGCTCATTTCTCTTTAGCACTGAGTAATATTCCATTGTCGGGATGTACCAGGTTAATATGTATTCATTCACATACTAAAGGCTGTCTTGGTTGCTTCCAAGTTTTGGTAATTAGGAACATGGCCGCTACAAGCATCTAGGTTTTTGTGTGAACATAAATTTTCAATTCCTTTGGATAAATATCAAGGAACACTTGCTGGACAGTATGGTAAGAATATGTTTAGCTTTGTTAAGAATCTACCACAGTGTTTTCTAAAGTGGCAGTATCATTTTGCATTCTCACTTGCACTGATGATAGTTCCTGTTGCTCCATATCCCATTCTTCCTAGCCTCTGGTGTCAGTGTTGGGATATGGGCCATTCTAATAGCAGGGTGTGCAGCAGTATTTCTTCATTGTCTTCCTATGTATTTCCCTGATGACATATCCTTATTTGTCGTTCTCTCTCATATGAGGAATCTAGGGTGGAAAAAAAAGGTAGAATATGAAAATAGAAAGGACACTTAGAGAAGAGGAAGGGAACAAGGGCAGGGAGTAGTGAGGGACGGAAACAAAGTATGTTATATGCATGTACCAAGATGCCAAAACAAAACCACTAGGCTCATTCCCTCATATACTCTAATAAAGGCAATACAGCTTTGAGGAGTTCGAGCCCAGCCTGGGCCACAAAGTAAGACTCTGTCTCAAAATAAACAAAAAATAGCTTTGGCAGAACTAGGGAAAAAAGAAAACAATAGTAAAAATTTTACAGCATTAGCACTTTTGATGCCAGTACACACGTCCCTAAACCATAAATCTAAATCAATCATTTTATCTATATTACCCTCACATAAAGAATTAGAGCTCCTTGGCGTCTACATGATCCCATTATTTAGTGTTAGAAAAAAAGAAGACGGTGTCTGGAAAATCCTTTTATTACCAAAAAGGAAAAAAACATGCTCTCTTGAATTGCAAGTTTGTAAGCAATAACAAATGATTGTTATTTGAAGCTCACAAGTTTTGTGGTGGTTTTGTTACACAGAAGTATTTAACTGAAACACATATTAATGAGCACATGCATGCCTATACTCTATATATTCTACTGAAATAAATACTGTTATTTTCACACTTCTCTTATAGCACATCTACACTATTAATGACATCATCATTAAGTCTTGCCCATTAGAAACCTTTAATCTGGTTCTTTTTTCTTTTTCCTAGGTTTATTGGTTTAAAATAAAAGCATGTCGTGTGTGTATCTTATTTGGTAAGGTGTCTGTTTAGGTCTTTGGCCCATTATTAAAATTTGAGTTTTCCTCAATTTTTAGCATTCTTTGTACACCTTGGATAACACGCTTTTATCAAATATGCATTTACAAATATTTTCTTCCCATCTATGGCTTGTTTTCTCATTCTTTGGACAGTGTCTTTACAGAGCAGAGAATTTTAACGAACTCTGGCTTATTATTTCTTTCATGACTTGTGCCTTTGGTGTCTTATCTGAAACACCACTGCCAAGTCCCAAATCACCTAGATTTTCTGTATTATCTGTCTCTTTATTTCAACATTTATTGTATTTTGTTCTTATTTTTATCATTTCTTCTGTTTATTTTAGATTTAACTTTTTTTCTAGTTTCTTAATATCGTGGTTAAGATCATTGGTTAGGGGGGCTGGGGATTTAGCTCAGCGGCAAAAGCGCCTGCCTGGCAAGCGCAAGGTCGTGAGTTCGGTTCCCGGTACCGGAAGAAAAAAACAAAAAAAAAAAAAAAAAAAAAGATCATTGGTTAGGAGCCTTTTATTAAAATAGAATCATTAAAACAAGTGTCCCTCTAAGCCCTGCCTATGGGGGTCATCCCCAATTTTTCTATGTGGAGTTTTAATTTTCATTTAGTTCAAAGTATTTTCTAATTTCTTTTAATACTTAATATTTTAATAGGTGTTTCATTAAATCTAGAGATCCCTTCTGGTAATAAGGACCTATTAATGATATTAACTCTGCCAATCTAAGAACAAGGGATGTCTTTCTGTTTTCTAAGTCTTCTTCAATTTATCTCTTAAATTACAGAGTTCTGTAACAGACTTCTGTAATTTATATTATAAAATTCTATCACCTCCTGGGCTAGGTTGATTCCCAGGTATTTAATTTCTTTGGGAGGTGCCACGAATGGGGGTTGTTTTTCTGATTTCTTTCTGGATGGGTTCATTGTTGGTATATAGAAACATTATTGATTTTTGTGTGTTAATTTTGTATCCTGCCACTTTTCTGAATTTGTTTATCAGATCTGAAAGTCTAGTGGGCAGTTTCTTTATGACTTCTGTAAAGAATCATAACATCTACAAATAGGGATAATTTCACTTCTTTTCCCATCATATCGTTTTTTTTCTCTTGCCAGATTGTTCTGGCTAAAGTTTAATGTACTATATTCAAGCAGAAGTATGAGTGTTAACACCCTTGTCTCATTTATGATTTTAGAAGAAATGCTTTCAGTTTTTCCTTATTTAGTACGATATTGGCTGTGGATTTGTCATATATGGCTTTTTGTGGAAGATCCTTCTATACCTATTTTCACCAGGACTTTTATCATGAAGGGATTTTTTTGAAGGCTCTTTCTGCATCCATTGAGATGGTCATGTGATTTTTATCCTTGTTTCTATTAATGTGGTATATTACATTTATTAATTTATGTATTTTGAATCATCTTTGCATCTCTGGGATGAAACCAAGTTTCTTGTGGTGTATGATCTTTTTAATGGGTTGCTGAATTTTATTTGCAAGTAACTTAGAATTTTTGCATATATTTTTATCAGGACAATGGGCTGTGGTTTTCTTTTGTTGTTATGATCTTTGGTGATATGCTGGCTTCATGAATGAGGTTAGACACACTGCTTCTCTTTCAATTACACTAAAATTTTGAGTAGTACTGCATTAGTCCTTCTTTAAATCTAGTAAATCATTTGGGTCCTGAGATTTTCTTAGTTGGTAGTTTTGTTTTTTGTTTTTTGTTTTTTTTTTTTTAAAAAACCAGAATCAATTTAATTGCTTATCATTGGTCTATTCAATTATGGTAAATTTCTTGGCTCAATTTTGGTAAGTCATATGTGTCTAGGAATATCCATTTCTTACAGATTCTCTGCTTTATTGGAGTATAAATTTCTGAAATAGTTTTAACAGTGCTCTAGATTTCAATGGAGTCCACTGTAATTTTACCTTTTTGCATTTCAAATTTTATTGATGTGCATCTTTTCTTTCTTTTGGTAAGTTTGGCTAATGGTTTACCAATTTTATTTATCCTCTCAAAGAACCAGTTCATTGATTTTTTAAAAAAATTATTTGTATTAGTACGTGTTTGGAGACATAATGATTACATCCTTCATGGGAATTGATACACATAGGTAACACAGGTTAATTTTTTCACAACCCATTTCCCCCCCTTGTACACTACTCCTACTTTTGAGCTTTTTTTATGGAGTCTCAATTTTATTATTTTTGCTCTGTTTTTTATAGTTTTTTTTCTTCTCGTAGTTTGGGGTTTGCATTTTTCTTGTTTTTCTTGGACCTTGAAATGCACCATTAGGTTATTTCTTTCTTTCTTTTTTCTGTTTTCTTTTTTTTTTTTTTTTTGGTTTGATTTTTGTTTTCCTCTTGGTGCACTGTTCCTGGAGGTACTGCAATACCAGGTCAATATGTGGAGTGGATGGAGCAAGTTTCTACTCCATGTCCCAGCTCCAAAAATCCATTTAATATATTGTCCTCAGATAGAGGATGTGTCAGATATTAAACTGATAAGAACAGATACTACACTTGATCTTAGCCAAAAGGCGAAGAAGCAATATGTTTCTTTCTTAAAGCTGCTTTTATTGTGTCCCACAGATTCTAATATATTATATATTGATTTCCATTTGATTCTTGGAATTTTTAAATTTCTTCCTTGACATTTTTTGTAACCACTTGATTATTCGAGAGTGTATTATTCAGTCTCTATGTGTTTGTGTAGTTTCTATGGTTTTCTTTGCTGTTGATTTCTAGTTTAATTCCACTGTGATGTACTAGGATTTGTGAAATTACTTTATATTTATTGAGACATACTTTCTGGTCTAAAATATAGTGTATTTTGGAGAAAGTTCCCTGAGCTGCTGAAAAGAACATTTATTCTGCTCCTGTTGGATGAAACATTCTGTATATAGCTGTTAAATGCATTTGTTCTATGTTGTAGTTTAACTGATATTTCTTTAATTTTTCATCCTGTTGACCTCTTTGTGAAAGTAGAATATTGAAATCCCCAAATATGATTATATTTGTATCTGTATTTTTATGTCAAGTAGTTTTTGTTTTATGAAATTGGGTGCACCAACATTTAATGTACACATATTTACAATTGTTATCTGTTCTTGACTCATTCTTTTATAATTAGTAGTAACCTTCTTTGTCTGCTCTGACCAGTTTTTGTTTGAAGTTAACTCTTGATTGCTTTCAGGCTCCAACTAGTTGGAATATCACTTTCTTTTTTAAAATTTTAAATTTTTTTTGGTACATGTTTGCAGTATATAATGATTACATTCACCATGGGGAGTTGGTACATGTTTATAACATATCTTAATTCTTTTTATTCATACCCTTCCCCTCCCATCCCTTCTCCTTTCCTCCCTCTCTTGGTCCCTTTCTCTTTTGTACAAAGACCTAACTCCTTATTTCCTATTATCTTTTATATTGCTCTTTACCTATACTTTGATTTTCTCATATAAGAGAAATGATGTGATATTTAAACTTCTGTGTCTAATTCATTTCACTTAACATAATGGTCTGAAGGTACATCCATTATCCTATAAATGACTCAAAATTATCTTTTGTTACGGCAGAGTAGTACTCCATTGTGTATAAATATCACTGTTTCTTTTTCTATTCATCTGTTGATGGACATATGGGTGGCTTCCAAGACTTAGCCATTATGAATTGTGCTGCTATAAACATGGGTATGCATGTATCACAGTAATACAATATCTTTAACATGTCTTTAACTCTTTTGGGAAAATATCTAGCAGGAGAAAAGCTAGGTTGAATGTAATTTCTAGTTTTAGTTTTCTGAGGACTCTCCATACTGATTTCCATAGTGGCTTTACTGGCTTACATTTCTACCAATGATGTAGAAAGGTTCCTCAGCTGCAACCCCACAGTGTAGCCAGTATTTATTATTGATTTCTTGATGACAGCCACTCTTTCTGGAATAACATATAATTTCAGTGTCCTTTTAATTTGCATTGCTCTACTGGTGAAAGATGTTGAACATATTTTTCATGTATTTTTTGGCCATTTGTATTTTTTCTTCTGAGAAGTGTATATTCATTTCAGTTGTTCATTTTTTACTGGATTTTTTATTTTGCAGGGGGGTCTAATTTTTTTTTTTTTAGATCTTTAAATAGTTTAGATATCAGGTCTCTGTCTGAGGAACACCTGCCAAAATTGTTTTCCCATTCTGTAGGTTGTCTCTTTACTCTGTTGGTTGTTTCCTTTGCTGTGCAGATTTTAATTTGATACAGTCCTGTTTGTTGATTCTCAGTATTATTTCTTGTGCCACTGGGATTATGTTCAGAAAGTTCTTGCCTACACCTATGTCTTCAAGACTTTTACCTATTTTATCTTCAGTAGATTGTTCCTGTTTTAACATTTAGATCTTGGATTCATTTTTTAGTTTACTATATCAAAAGAGATATGGATCAAGATGCTGCATATGGGTAGGCAATTTTCCAAGTGCCATTTGTTAAAGAGGCTATCTTTTGTCCAGTGTATGTTTTGAGCCTGTTTGTCAAATATCAGTTAGCTGAATGTGCCTGAAGATGTTTCTGCATTCTCTGTTCTGTTCCACTGGTCTGTATGTCGTGTGTGTGTGTGTGTGTGTGTGTGTGTGTGTGTGTGTGTGTGTGTGTGCGCCACAACTATGCTTTTATCACTATAGCTTTGTTGTATAACTTGAAATCTGGGATTGTGATGCTTCCTGCTTTACATTATTTGCCCAGGATTGCTTTTTCTATTCTGGGTTTATTCTGCTTCTATTTGAATTTCAGGATTATTTTCTCCAACTCTTTGAGGAATGGTATTGGCATTTCTGATTGAGATTGCATTAAATCTGTATATCAGTTTTGGAAGTATGGCTATTTTGACAATATCAGTTCTGTTCACTGAGGAACAGGGGATATCTTTCCATTTTCTGATGTGCTCTTCAATCTCCCTCTGCAGAGTGCTGTAGTTTTCGTAGTAGAGGCCTTTCACTTCCTTGGTTAATTCCTATGTATGGAATTTTTCTTGACACCATTATGAATGTTATTCCTTCTCATTGAGTTCATTACTGGTGTAGAGGGACACTATTGATTTTTGTGTGTTGATGGATACCTACTGAATAAGGTATTAATTCTAGAAATGTTTTGGTGGAACTTTGGGCCTTTTAAGTGGAGGATCATTGTCTTAGCTACTTTTTGGATTGCTGAAACAAAATACCTGACGCCCAAAGTTCAAGGAGGAAAGGCTTATTTTGTCTCACAGTTTATAGAGGCTTCATCCCATAAAAAGTTGGCTTCAAGGCAGAGTGGGGTGGCACAGGGACATCAAGAGAAAGCAGGCGGCAGCAACAGAAAAGCAATGAAGCAGCAGAAGTGGCAGCAAGCAATGGCAGCAGCCCTCTTTCTGTCCATTATATTCCATCCAAGCTATCCATGCTTAGGGTGGGGAGCACTCACACCCAGGGTGGGACACCCTTCATCCCAGCATTTCACCCTTAATCCAAGCATCACATCCTTCTTTGCCTCTTCAGGCTAGTTTTGGCTTGAAGTCCACTGTTATGGTTGATACACTGTGTCAACTTGGAGAGTCTAGAGGTTTGGCTAAGACTCATCAGTTCTACATCCTGGGGTGCAAAGGACATGCCCTTCCTGCTCTAGGATGTTGTTCTTTGTGTCAATGTGAGAAGTTTAGAAGGTTAACTACGTGAGTGCCGCCTCCCTGGGTGGGGGTAGCCTGTTTACAATGTAAAGGAGTGAATGAGGCTGCTTGCTGCCATTACCCCCTTTGCTCTTGTTGCTTTGTTATCTTCTGCCTCAGAGCCAGCCAAGCATGGACTGAAACCTCTACAAACTGTAAGCTAAATAAACCTTTCCTTCCTTAATTTTGGGTGTTGGGTATTTTGTCTCAGCAACGAGAGAAACATAACAGACACATCCACTTTGTCTGAAAATAGAACAGCTATTCCTGCTTGTTTTCAGGTTCCTGTTGCATGGACTATTGTTTTCCATCCTTTTGTTTTTAGTCTGTTTCTTTCTGGGTTAAAGGCATTTCTTGTATACACGGGACATCACTGGGTTTTGTTTCTTGATCCATTCTGGCAATTTGTGTCTTTCAAGTAGGGAACTGAGACCGTTCCTATTGAGAATTATTACTGAAATGTATTGAGTTGCATATTTTTACCATCCCTGCATCCCTAGGATGAAGCCTACTTATTCATGCTATATGATCTTTTTGATGATTTGTTGCATTCTGTTTGTCAGTATCTTGTTAATGATTTTGTGTTTATGTTCACTCCATAGAATGGCTTATAGTTTTCTTTTTTTTGTTGTGTCCTTTTCTAGTTATGAAATCAGAGTAACGTTGCTTCCAGAAATGACTGCCATTATGCTTGTTATTTCATTATTTTCCTGTTGCTGATATCCTATTATTTTCCCTTTCTGCATAACTGCTCACCCTACCTGATATACTCATTCCAGTAGACATTTTGGCACTGTTAGCATCATTGTCTCTTCATAGGATATTCTTGAGAATTTTTTGTAGTGCTGGCTTTGTGGTCATGAATTTTCATGACTAAAGTCATAAAATGCCTTATTTCTCCTTCCATGTTGACAGAATAGTTTTGCAAGATGTATCAATCTGGTATGGGAATTGTTTTCTTTTAGGACTTGAAACACTTTGCTCCTAGCTCTCCTGGCCTTTAATGCTTGTGTTAAGAACTCTGCTATAATTCTAATAGGTTGACCTTTATAAATTATTCTTCCCTTTTTTCTAACACCTTTTAAGATTTTATTTCTGTGTTGAACTTCTGGGATCTTGACTATGACGTACCATGAAGTTCTTTTATGATCATGGTTACTTGGGGTTCTGTGTGGATCACTTTTCCTGTATGTTTAATTCTTTTCTTATATTTGGACAGTTTGTGCTATTCCAGTAAACAAGTGTGTGATGCCATTTGTGCTGTTGTCTAATTTTTCACTAATTCTAATTAATCTTAGATAAGTCTTCTTTGCATCATCTAAGAGCTGTTGGGATTCTAAATGCCTCTTTTACCTGGATATCCATTTCATCCCTTAGATTTGGGAGATTTTCTGTAATAATTTCAGTGAACAAATATTTTATGTTATTAACCTCTACCTCAACCCCTTCCTCAAAAACATCAATCCATGTTTGTTCTTTTAGATTCATCTAGTTGTACTTAAATAATCTTGTTATTCTCTTTTTTATTATGTTGACTAAATATTCTTTTACATTCACCTTATCTTTAAAGTCTGATAGTCTTGCTTTTGACTGATCTTATCTCCTGCTGAGACTTCCAATTGAGCTTTTCACTCCAGGATTTCTGCTTATTTTCTTTTCATAGTTTCTAATTCTTTACCAAAGTAGTTTTTCATATCCTGCACTTTTTTCCTTAATTCATTCAGCTGTTTATATCTTCTTTAATGATCATCTTAGCAACTGATTCATTCAGCTGTTTGTTTCTTCCTTGATCCCTTTTTAATAATTTTAATTATTGGTTTTAAAAAAACCTTTGACACCAGTGTCTATAAGATCTACTTTTAGGGAGTTATGAATTTTTTGAGTCATCTTGTTGCCTTGCTTTCTCAACTTTTTGTGTTTTTATGTTGAAGGTTGTAGATTGGTTCAGATAGAATGCTATCCCACTACTGTGGCGCTCTCTTTAGTAAATGGATTTCTCCTTATGATGAGCCCTTGCCTTTGGGTTTGATTCAGCATGTGGGCAGCCAGTGGGCCTATTCAGAGTACTGGGTCCAATCCTTAGCACTACATTGCAAGAAGAAAACAGCTACCAATAACATCAACACCAAAGACACAACCATGTATCAACATATAATTTAAAACTTCCTTAAGAACTTCTCAACTCTTTCTGTAACCTAGGGAGACAAGGGAATAGTAATGGTGAAGGGTAGATTGGAGTTGGTAGAAAAACAAGGAATAATTAATAGGAAAGAAAAAGAGAAACAAACACAAATAAAAGAAAAAGGAACTTTTGTTAATCATATTTTTATACCTAGAAAGGAGGGGGGATGAGGTACATGCTTAAAAGGTTTTGTGAGGGATGGAAAGAAAGAAGAAAATATAAATGGAAAGTAATAGGACATATACAGAGATAAGATCCTTAATAAATTAGTTTTTTGTTTTTGTCTTTTTGAGACAGGGTCTCGCTGTGCAGTTCAGGTTGGCCTCCAGCTCACTCTGTAGCCCAGGCTGGTCTTGAACTCACAGTGATCCTCTTGCCTCGGCCTCCCGAGTGCTGGGATTATAGGCATGCACCACCACGCCCAGCTAAGATCCTTAATATATTAGCAGAAATACACTGTTAGAAAACCTAAGAGTCACTGGTGCAGGAGAACTTCACAAGTGAGTATAATACATTATAGAAGCAAAGGCAATACTTGACTCTCACACAGTTACATGTACACATTCTCCCTACACATATACTCTCAAAGAACAATACTAGGTTTTAATGATGGTATTTAGGAACCTGAAAAGAAGGGGCTCTGGAGGGGAGACTTGAAAGAGTGTGAGTGGGAAAGAAAAGGCAGAAGAGGTGGGGAGGGAGTTTCACTGGAATGTGAAGGAAGAGACAAGGAGATTGAGTGCAGTGAATGACCTCACAGAAACACCAATTTAGCAAACCCTACCAGACAACACTTGACTTCCAGGAAGATGGCAGAGTGGTGAGCAGCAGAGACAGCCTCTCTGAGGTGTGGTATCTGGACAGTGGTATACAGTAATGTGAGGAAGAGAAGGAGGGAAGTGGATCCCAGGACCCAGCAAGGATCTGAAGCGAGATGTGATACCCACAGGGACAGCAAAGAGAGAGCCTTCAATGAAGAAAGAGGAGATGGCAGGTGGCTCTTTCTCCCCAAGCGCATACTCACTGGCGTGCGAGGGGTGGCTCGAACCTGCAGATGCACGGTGACTACTGGTGAGTCCAGAGGTCCCCAGGAGAAACGCACCAGTGGAAGGGAACAGTGGACATAGCAGACTGCAATGGCTGGTGAGTTATTTGGGTTCAGATGAACCCCAGGAGAGAATGATTGTCCGGTAGCCATCTTGGAGAGGGGACAGCTGAGCTCAGAACTCAGAACAGCTGTGAGCTGGCTCCCTCTAGTGGCGCTGAGTGACAGGGTCAGGGAGCCAAGTTCAAGCCAGCAGGAGGCACAGGGAGTGTTACAAGCAGAACAAATCAGGTTCCAGCTTCATAGCCAGAAACCAGCCTGAACTTCTGTGGAACTAAAGGTGCAGGCTTCCCCAGACTATCCCCTACCCCGCCATAACGCTATAGCTGGCTTGCTGGGATTAATTGACATGGACCTGGGTTCTGCCCATGTTGTCTTACCAGTAACAGAAGAGGCACCCCTTAAAGCCGACATTTTTTGTATATTATTTTCTTCTCTTTTTTCATTTTTGTTTTTTCTTGATTGTTTTTGTTTTTGTATGCATGTGAAAATGATTTTTGGTTTTTTGTTGTTGATGTTCTGTTGTTTTTATTTTTTCCTTCTTTCTTTTCCTCTTGAGCTCTCACCAGTTTCCCTAAGTTTGCATAATCTTCCTTACTACTATAGTCTTGTTTCCAACCTCTTTCTCATCTTCTATTCTATATATTTTTCCCCCAACTCCTTTACAATCTTTTCCCCTGAGGGCAAGATTGCCATATTGAAGGTTTACTTACTGTATACAATTTTCCGGTTAATTTTTAGATTTTGTTATATAACCACAAATATAGTTCATGTGGTCAAAGGTGGCAAATTAATAGTTACCACAGTCTGTCACTTTCTAGGGTGTGTTTGATGTTATTGTTATTACTGATTTACTTCTTTAGCCAAGGTATCATAATTGTTCTAATCAGTTGTTCTTCCTGGTATGCCAAGACTGAGAATGCCTCGGGGTCATAAAAAATACCATAGGCCAGTGCAAAGAGCCAAGTGCTGGGCCAAGAAGGCAGTAACTTCCCATCCCCAGTAAATAGCAGAGGTAGGATCTGGCAACAGAGTCAAAACCCAAAACCCAGTTACACCTAGAAGACCTCTCTGAGAAGTAGTCATTTCCTAAGCGTTCTAGGTACCAGCAATAAAGTACTGAGTACTCACCATAAGCAATTTACAAGTGTTATGGTTTGTATCTGCATGTTCCCCCAAATCCTCATGCAGTCATAGTACAGGCTTCTAGGATTTGTGATGGATCCATGATCCAATGCTGGGATTATGGGTGTGAGTGCTACACCTGCCCTGGGGCTGGTAGTTTGCATACAATGTAAGGGAGGGAAAGAGGCTCCTTGCTGCCATTCCTCCCTTTTGCGCTTGTTGTTTTACTGTGCTCTGCCACCATGAACATTTGCCCCCTGCCATGTGCCACTCTGCCTTGGAGCCAGCCAAGTATGGACTGAAACCTCCACAAACTGTGGGCTAAATAAACCTTCCCTTCCTTAATTTTGGGTGTCAGGTGTTTTGTCCCAGGTATGAGAGAAAAGTAACCAAGACAACAAGCATCAGCCTAGGAAATGAATTACCACTTTTTGTGGGAGAACATAATGTGACACGATAACATACTGTAGAAGCAAAAGCAATTACTAGTACTTTCAAGAAGTTACAAATACAAGTACATCCCCCCAGAACTTAAAAAGGGAAGATCATAAAAGGAAAAAAAAAAAAACCTTTAAAAAATTAGTAATTCTCCAACCCCACACACAAAAAAATCAATCCAATGTTCTCCTTGTGATGGTATTTATACTGGGATCTAAATCTCCCCTTTCAACTGCAAGAGGACTTTAGAATTTGCAGGAGGCTGATGATAGGCTTTACTCCTCTTGGTTGTGGCTGGGAAGTTGAGTAGGACAGCCAGTGGCATGAATTAAGCCCACTTACTGACTTAAACTTGTCCATACCTAGGAGTAAGGGGACAGGAGAATGCAGACTGTCCACTGCACCTGTCACTTGTGTAGTCTGTGTGCAGTTGTGGAGCATAAGCACCTGGTGATAAGGTTGAGATCTCTGACACTCATGTGCATAATACTGCTTGAGCCACTCTATCCATACCCTGTTCTCCAACCATGGGGGAGATGCTATGGCCACGCTTATTCTTGTGACTGTATTAGTGAGAGATTGCCAAAGGAACAGAACCAATAGAAGATTGATTGCCTATATATATATAGTATCTTCTCTCTATATATAGTATCTCTATGTATGTAATTGATTAACCTCTATATATGTAACTAATATCAATTCATACATGACCAAGAGAAGTTAGTTCTCCTAAGATCACAGCTACTGATATGTGGGGATAAGTTTTTCCTTTTCAAATTTAAGCATCCCTTACTCATTCCACTAAGCCATGGTGTCCCCATGAAGTACATTCTAGTTACCTATCGCACCACCTGTGTAGTCCCTGGTACTGGAGACTGACAAGGAGAAAAGATGCTCTTGGGAAAAGGATGCAACCTCCACAGTTACACTGAGAACGTACGAACCCAGCGGAGGGCTTTGTATTCAGCTGGTGGACTGTCTGCATTATATTTCAGAACTCCTGGGGCTGGGGATTTAGTTCAGCGGCACAGCACCTGCCTGGCAAGCGCGAGGTCCTGAGTTCCATTCCCGGTACTGGAAAAATACCAAAAAAAAAAAAAAAAAAAAAAAGGAAGAAGAAAAAAGAAAGAACTCTTGTCTGGGTGTCTCAGGAAACAAAAAAAACCTTGCTTGGTTCACCCAAAATCACAATTATTTTTGAGTTGTTAAATCTTTCTTAAATGCACTAATTAATCTCTTAATTCATTTTGTATATGTTTATAGTCCATACTGTTCACATTCCTTGTGGGGAATTGGTACATGTCCACAGTACACCTTTGTTGTGTTTTTCACCCTTCCCTGCCCTCCTTCGCCCCTCCATCCATCTCTTGATCCCTTTTTCTCTTAATTTTCAAAATCTTTTCACTCTATTCAGAGGTCATTAACTTGCTATTTATTTAGTACAAAAAAGGAAACTTCTGTTTCCAAAATGCTACGTATTAGTATTTGTACTTCATGTGTTCCTGACCACAGTATCCGCTAGAGGGGGATCTGACTCTATCTATTACACTGAATAGACAAGAAGTCAACTTTTGATGGGTGTTTTGCAAAATACTTGGCCTCAGACTTCCTAAAATAATCTAAAGAATTATGAATCCCCCAAATAGTCTAGATAAGGACAAAATTATTGGATGCTTTAAGAAAAGATATCACTTCTGATAGTTTTAAAATATTGATGTTTTAAAATATAACTGGTAACACCTACATATGCTCCACCACACTTGGCCAACTACTTGTTTAAGTATAAAAGAAATATATACAAAGAAGCTTTCTTCAGCAATTGGAAAGCTTTCCTTTTCTTTCTAACTTATACACAAATTCCATTTCCATCACAAAATACAGTTTTAGCATTTTTGGTCACTTTCTCAAACTTCTCTTCAAGAAAAGTATGTGTATTAATTGAAATGCACTTGTAAAAATTTTAGATCAACATAGGACTCTAATTATGACATTATGACTGACATTTAATTAATGAAAAGAGCATAATTTTACTATACATATTGATAGTTATTAAATCAAACTGGTAAAATTGTGCTTGAAATATAAATATTAAGTACATGGACATTTATTCTACACTGAGGTGTGATTTAGCATCAGTTTTATTTCTGATGAATTTAAGTAGACCACAATGAAAGTTTCAGTCATAAAGTAGCATAAAACTCCTGAACTTCTCTTTTTGTATACCAACACATTATCATTGCTCATCAGAAGTATTTTAGTGATCTTTTAGCTATCAACTGGATTAGATCATCCTAATATTGTATTTGTTTGCTATTTGCATTTTCTTTGCTATTTCTCATAGCAAGAAAGAACAGAAAACTGATTTTTAAAATGACAATTACCCACTCAATAAAGTCCTTCACTTGCTTCAGCAATATTTTGAATTTTCTCATGGCTTGATGCTGCAGAAGTTTTTCAACTCTCAGGGCATTGTTCATTCTATGGTCAGACTAGCAACAGGCTCAGGACATACGTTTCACTTAAAAATCAGAAGCAGAGCAATTATGAAAAGGGAGCGGGCGAGGAAAATGAGTATATAATCTTGAATGGCTTCTGGCGGAAAAGTTTTAAGAAATACTACCGACAGAAACATGAAGATCTAGAAATAATGTGCACACCTCTTACAGAAAGTCTCAATGTTAGTCATTTGGAAAACCACTGTCCTAAATACTAGTTTTTTTTAAAAAAAAGTTGCTCACCTTTGGTCCTTTTAAATCAATTGAGTTAAGAATACGTGATGAAGTCTGACAAGTATATAAGCCTCAAATTCCATTTTTACCTAAATTAGCACATTATTTTAGTGATCAAGGAAGAAATTTCTTTTTGCAAGTCAGTGTGTATTAGTCTATATCTCCTAATTTTTGTTCATAGTACAATAGCTTGTGCTTGATAGTCTACATGTTTTGGAGGCTCTGACAAATGTATATTTTGAAAAAATGCTCTCATCGAAAAGAAAATATTTCTATCAGTATAGAATGCTCTTTCATGTTCACTTTCTACTAAACCCTGAAACTCCCTGCTAACTTCCTGTTAAATGTAGAAGTGTATATCCTACATTTTAACGGTTGTAAATGTACTTTTTGGTTTTAGTAAAATTAATCATACTCATAATATAAAGACAGAGATGCCTGCAAAAAAGCAATGCTTCCATAAAAACAAGCAGCCCATGCCTCCCCCGCCTTACCATTGCCTACTTCCCCTTTAACACTCTTGCCTGATCCTTCTGCTTATAGCCATCAGACATCTATATAAAATGTGTATTTGCTACTCTGCAATCTTAGATTTACTCAATAACAAATCTCCATGATGAAGGATGAAAATCTATGTCAATTTTATCTCCATTTATTCCTGACATTCAATGCCCCTATCTCTCCTGCATCAATATAACTCTAATAAGAACAATGTGCACACACATTCAGCTTTTACATTATGATAACCATGTAAACATTTTTTTTACTACTAGGCTGTATGGTAAACTATGACTATCTTTATTTTCAACTTCAAATATCTTTTGTTCCTTGGAATTTGTGTCTTGTTTTCCATTTGCTTAGTTTTCTATGTACTTAATTTGGGTCCATGTTATCCTCTAAATATATAAACCTCCAATTAATATTTTCCAACACATTAGCTACTGCACCAATTTCATCTTGTGTAAGAAAATGCTCTCAAAGTCCTTTCCTGTTTGAGACTGATATGGCTGTGTTTGCCACAGAACAACAACTGGGATCTTCCCTGACCTCATAACGGGCTTTCTTGGTTTCCCTTCTGGGTCGGTTCCTTTGGCTCTGAGATCCCATATCTTCCTCCTTGTTTTATTCCCTTATTTTGGTGGAGCATAATTTCCAATAGTATTGATCTTGCCAAATGATCCAATACCATTTTGAGGAATGATAAATAGGTACTCAGTTGCTGTAAGTGTATATTTAAAAATGTTCTCTATCCTTCCATTTAATTTATAAAAGAATAGGTTATAAGATAGTAGGTTGGAAATAGTTCATCTTTTTATCTAGTCAACATGCTTGTGAAAACATGTTACTGTTTTTTTTTTTTTTTTTTTTTTTTTTTGCAGTACCAGGGATCAAACTCATGACCTTGTGCTTGCCAGGCAGGTACTTACACCACTGAGCTATATCCCCAGCCCCTAAAACATGTTACTTTTATCATTGTTATAGCAGTCAGTTTTCACAACACTGAGACACAATGCCCAACACCCACAGCCTAAAGGAGGAAAGTTTAATTTGACTCATGGCTTCAGGAGATTCAGTCTACGGCCAACTGGATCCAAAGATAAATATCATGGCAGAAAAGTGTAGCAGAGCAAAGCTGCATAGTTTATGGGCACCAGAAAGTTGAGCAGGGAAACAGAACCAGAGAGGAAGGGGCCAGATACCATGTATAAGTACCTAAGGGCATGCCTCCATGACCCATCTAAACACAACAAAAATATGCGATAGTAATCTTCCAGATGGCTGTCAAACCAATCAAGTTGACACAGTTAAACAACCACTGGGGGCTGGGGATTTACCTGAGCGGTACAGTGCCTGCCTGGCAAGCGTGACATCGTGAGTTCGATTCCCGGTACTGGAAAAAACAGCAACAACAACAACAAAAACCACTATTGTCCATATTCATAGAACATTCTTTTTCTGTATAAAAATCCACTGTTGTGGGTACTCACAATCGGATATAGAAATTCTTTAAGATATCTACTTTCACTTTTGGTAGAACTCTGGAATTCTTAAAGAACCCAAATTTCAAAAAGAAAATAAATGGAATTTTATATATCAGCATTGTAAGAAACAAAAAAATTTACTATTTGATTTATCTTGTGGTCAGTTTCCATCACCTGTATACTAATTTTTCATTCCTAGGAACTAGGTTACTCACTTTTCTGGGACAAAATCCTTAACATCCATAACACAAAGAAAGAAAGATTTAATTTGGCTTATGATTCAGGGGTGTCCAGTCCATGGTTGGCTTGCTTCCAGGCAGAACCCACGTGGTGGAAGGGCCTAGAAGAGGAAAGCTGTTCACCTAATGTCAGTCAAGAAACAGAAGTAAAAGAGAGGAGGCAAGGACAAGAACACATCCTTCCAGGTCATCCCCCTAGTGACACTCCTCCAGCCAGGACCCCCACCTTATAGCATATTCAGCCAAACCATTAATCAATGGATTAACCCACTGCTGAGTATAGCGTGATCCAATACTCTTCCAAAAGCCTCACTTCTAAATACATGAAACTTTTGGGGGATATTTCAGATTTAAACTATAGCAACTCCCAAAGTTACCTCCTCATCATGCTTCTATATCTCTTCTTATCTAGCTTTCTAAGCTCAAAAATATGTCTGTGTTAAAATAGTACCTGTCCTTCAGGTTTCACTTGATTTCATATTTTATTCATGAAATTTTCACTGTTTACTTCTAACAAACAATATAATCCTTTTAAAAAATATTTTATCAAAGGTTTTTGGCATTTTTCCATGTCATGCGATAGTGTTTTAATTTTGTGGCTCCTTTTCAACAGTCATGAAGAAAATTTCCCTTCAGAAGCTAGTGTGCTATGAAGAAGCATCACCATTTACTTATGACTTCTTTCTGTAACATGAAAGGAGAGTTATACTCATTACCACCGTTTAATTATATTAATTTTGTTTCATTTAGTGTTAAATCCTTCATTATCAGGTGTCATATTTTCTACATAACTCCTGTGACGAAAGCTGTGTATAAATTAGCATTAATATAAACTCTTTTTATTTCCAGCTCATCTCTTTTTCTTCCTGTATACCCAATTAAAGCATTTCAATTAACTATTTGGTGTTTGTGTCAGGGGTTAGTAAACTTTTTCTTTAAATGATAAGAGAGTTAGTATTGTAGGTTTTGCTAGTCTTCTGGTCTCTTTTGCAATTGCTTGCCCATTGTAGCGTGAAAACGGCCATAAACAATATGCAAACAATGTGCCTGTGTTTAAAAATGTGTATTTATACACAGTGAAATGTCAATTTCACATTATTTTCATGTGTCAGAAAATATTGCTCTTTATTTTCTTCTTTGAACCCCTTAAAATATAAATCTATACTTGAACAAGTGAATTTATCAGCTATCTTGCCAGATTTGAATTGCAGGATATAGTTTGCTAACTTATGTTCTATTTTATGCCTCAGAAGGAAAACCAATTAATCAACTGAAAAGTCTTTTTTTGTGTGGTCTGGGTTTTCAGTGATAAGATAAACCAAAAAACATCAAAGGCTCTATCTTACACATACTGCGTACTTGCTATAATCTAAACCATAACTTGATCACCAGTGATTAACAGTGAAACGAGTTACCTGCCAGCACATAAAAAAATTACTGCTCTTCCACACTGGATGCCATTTGTATTACATAATATCTAATTGTATCATTTGAAAGAATTTGACCAATGGCTTAATTTTTCTTTATTTGCTCATCAGTAGGCTGATACAAATGCTTAATTTGTGATGTTCAAGTTTTGTAATAAATTTGTTTCACTCTGGCTTAGATACTGTTATTTTTTCTGTGAAAATCACAGTAAAAAAGATCCCAGTTCAAGCTCAATTGCTTTTTAAGAGAAATATGTATTCACTTTTTTTCTTTGTCTGTGTGTGTGTGTGTGTGTGTGTGTGTGTGGTGTTGGGAATTGAGCCAGGACCCTGTGTATGGAAGGCAAGAGTTCTACCACTGAGCCACATCCTCAGCTCCCAGAAATCTTGATATATGATGAGATTCCAGAAACTCATGAGAGGGCATCATGTGTATATATATTTTTAACTTGATTTATTTCTTTCATCAATTATGGAAAATAGCCATTATTTCTTTGAATATACCATGCTTTGATGCTCTAATATTTCCCTTTGGAGATACTATTACTATATAATGGCCTGAAATTTTATCTTCCATATCCCTTAAATATTCTTAAATTTTTTATTATATACTCTTTTATGCATAAAATGGATAAATTACAGAAAATAATATAATCTAGACACATAAGCCATCTTGTTAAGCCACAGGATTTTGCTGTGTATATGTTAGAAAGTTTTGAGAAATATAAATATAATTATATACAACACACACATATAGATATAACTAAAATCTCCTGAATCTATCCCCCTTCTTCTCCTAAATTAACAAGATTCCTATTTTGATGTGGTCAGATGTACCAAACTGTTCTTCATGTACTTCTGCTTTTAGAGTATTGTTTAAAAAATCCTTACTTAAGGTCATATATGAGCAAATAAATTTGTACTTTGATGTTTAAAAATGTTTCCCTTTGGAATATCTTCAGACCATCTGAAGATTTATGTTCATGTTGAGTGAGCTAAAAATACAATGTTAAATTTTGCAATCGTTCAAGCATATTTTATTAAATAAGTTCTCATTTTTTCACTGACTTCATAGTCAATTTCATCATATATCAAGATTCTGTGCACATACAACTTATATAACAGCTAATGCATATTATGTATATAACAGTTAATGTATTCTACTAGCTTATTTTTCTAATTCCCATGCAATATGACATTCTTTCTATTATTATGCAGCAGATAGATTATTGATACCTGGTAAGATGTTGTTAGGATATATTTTTTTCTTCAATATTCGGTTCTATCTCCAACATAACATTGACTTTTTTTGTCTTGTTTTAAAAGCTTCAGAGTAATAGGTGTAGCAGGTGTGTAAATCTGAGTGTCAGTCTAGTTGGACATGTATTTGTCTTAAAAAATAATTGAACAATTGTGTATTGAGGGCATGATTTTGTGTAGTTTTGTAAAACTGATTGATCTTACAAGAAGAATCACTACAGATGGGATCCTCTGGGACCATATGTCACTGCTGACAAACGTTTTAACAGATAATGTACTGGGACTGGTGGGAGTGGATCAATTTTCCAATGAAGTTCATTTATCTTGTATTATATTTATCTTATCTTGCATTCATCATCATACTTAGCCACACTCCTCTTTTTGGCTGTTTGTGCAAAATCATTACACATTTAGATTTATTTGCTTCTGTGCATATAGATTCACAATCTATGTGAAGAGCTCTCTGTATGTGTACTTCAATTCCTCCTTTAATCGCTCCTTTTAATCTTTAATGAAGAACTTTAAAACTGTGGGTAGATTTTCTTTGAATTGTGATGATACAATGAAAATGCAAATATAACCAATGTAAGTGAAGATATCCAATTACCTTGAAAGCACCATGAACCAAGCCAATATTGCAGTTTAAGTAAATGCTAGGCAAAAGTTTCTGATCACTGCAGCCCAACCTCTAAAATCTTAGAAATTATTAGAGTACAGTGAAACTTTAGCAAAACTATAATTAATTTTAAATTTCTAATTCATGAAATATATGTGAAACTAACTGAATGGGAAGTTTTTAAACATTTTTAATTGTTAAACAGACTGATGGAGGCTTATCACAGACCTTGAGGGAGGGACCACCCAGGATATGAGGAAGACATTTGAGTTTAGCACCTAGTAAAAATTCAGTATCTATTTGATAAGTGAACCAATGACGTTCTTCATTTCAGCCATTTTTATTATAAGTTTTACAGCATGGCAATACATCTTCTGGCATCTTACTTGGGAATTAAAAAATAATTGAACCTTTTCTTGATGACACAACTCTATTATAAGAAACTTCTTTGACAGCCTTGGGGGATGCTGAGATCCACAAGCCTGTCCGCTTCTGCACTACAGCTTTAGAATGATGTGTCTTGTCTTCTCATGTTCATTTGAAATCCTCTGTTCTGCATCCAAAGCCAATGTCAGGTTTATTTTTGATTATTCCTTCTACCAGCCCCTGTTTTTACTGCCTGCATGTTTATTGCTTTTCCTCTGGTAGAATGGGAAGTTATTTGAATAAGAATTAGTTCATTGAGCCAGGTATGGCGGCTTATGCTTGTAATCCCAGCACACAGGAGGCTGATGCAGGAGGATCACTGTGAGTTCGAGGCCAGCCTGGGCTACAAAGTGAGCTCAACGCCAGCCTGAACTGCATAGTAAGACCCTGGCTTGAAAAATAAAATAAAATAAAAAGAATTAGTTTATTAAGCATGTAAACATATCTAAAACAAAAGTAAATAAATCCTGAGTTATAGCCAAGGAAAATTCTCCGATAATATTCTGTAAGAATTCTCTGGAGATTCATATACCTTTTTGTCTTCCTGCTATTGGATATATTCTGGATAGTTAAGTTTGTCAGATATCTGATGTTGGGACAAATGCAATATCAATCTACACATTATGTAATAAGCTGAGTTATACATCAGGGCAGAGCTTTCTTGCAAAATATCTCCTGAGAAAGAGGTTGCAGAAATGTTGTTGGGAAATTCATCTTGTTATACAGAGTAGAACAATTCAGCAAGAGTTCTAGTTGAGAAGGCACCAGATAAAGCAGACTGCAGAAATGAGTCATCCAAAGTCAGGAAATAGAGATGTTGGGGATCCCAAGCTGGGACATCTTGACCCCTCTCTGAAACATTACCTGCTTGTCCTTACAGCAAATGTAATAAAGATCAATGCCTTTATTACTTTACATTTCATGAGTCAAGAAAACAGGATATCTTTTTCTTTCTTTTCTGAAATTCTGGCATGGTACCTCAAATTTTCACTCAGTAATTTAGTTATTTACCCTAAACATTTTAAGTACCTGGAAATATGTGGGAATGGCAGAATAGAAGTCATGGACAAGAACAACTCAGGTTATTTGAGTTTTTTAAGGTGTCAGTTTAGTTCAGTGAGCTTGGGATGTACAATAGAAGATACTTAACAAAACAAGGAGTAGGGAGTCTGCGAAGAAAAAGCAAATCCTTGATATTTTACTTTTCTGGAATAAAAACATAACAATACAGTCCAAAAAGAATGCATTAAGAATATTTTTAAATCAGCGTAAAGACAACTTTGCGGACTTCTGGGAAGATGGTGGAGTGGTGAACAGCAGAGAAACAGCCTCTCTGAGATTTGCTGTTCAGGTGCTGGAATAAATCAACGCAAAAAGAGAAAAGGGAGGGAAGTGGGTCCCCGGGACCCAGCAAGGATCTGAAGTGAGAATTGAAGCCCACGGAGAGAGTGAAGAGAGAGGCCTCAATGCTGAGGAAGGAGGTAGCAAGGGATAGGTTCTCCCTAAACCCCAACTCACTGCAGGGAGGGGCGACGTGAACCTGCAAACACAAGATGACTACCGGAAACCCCAGAGGGCTCCATGGAGAAATGCGTGAATGAAATGGAGCAGCGCACGCAGCAGACTGCAATGGCTGGTGAATTATTCAGATCCAGACCTCCCCAGGAGAGGGCGATTGGCTGGGAGCTATGTTGGAGAGGAGTTAACTGACCTTCGAACTCAGAGCAGCTGTCAGCTGGCTCCATCTAGCAGATCCTAGTGTCAGGGTGTAGCAGGGCTGAGTTCAAGCCGGCAGGAGGCACACAGAGTGTTGCAGGCCGAACAAATCAGGTTTCAGTTAGACTGAAAGAAACCAGTCTGAACTTCAGTGGAACTAAAGGTACAGGCTTGCGGGGATTACCCACTACCCCACTGTAAACCTACAGCTGCCTTGCAGGGATTAATCAACATGGATCTGGGCTCTGTCTGCCCACTCTGGGGGCAGAGACACAACCTGAAGTGGACATTTTTTTCTTTTCTTTTTGTTTTGCTTTGCTCTGTTTTCTTTTCTCTTGATCTTTTTTTTTTATATGAATGTGAATACTGTTTCTACTTTCCTTGTTTTATTCTGTTCTTGTTTCTTCCTTCTCGCCTTCGCTCCTGCCTTCTTCACCAGTTTCCCAAAATTTGAGTAATCTTCATTTGTCCTCCAGCCTTGCTTCTAATCTCCTTCTCTTCTTGTGTTTCTCTATTTGTCCTCAAGCCCCTTTTCAATATACTCCCTTGAAAGTAAAATCATCATATGGAGTGCATATTTATTGTATACGGTTTTTTGTTTTAGATTTTGTTATGTAACCACAAATATAGTTTATATAGTTAAAGGTGGCAAATTAATAGTTACCACAGTTTGTCATTTTCTAGGCTATGCTTGATGCTATCATTATTGCCAATTGTATTTTTTAGCCAAGGTGACATAATTGTTCTAATCAATTGTTCTAATCAATACCAAGACTGAGATTGCCTAAGAGTCATAAACAATATTATAGGCCAGTGCCAAAAGCCAGGGGCTAGGCCCAATAGACAGTAACTTCTCACCTCCAATAAATAGAAGAGGTAGGATCATGCAAGACTCAAAACTCAAAAGCCAGAAACACCTGGAAGCCAGCTCTGAGAAGTAGTCATTTCCTAAGGCTTCTAAATACAAGCAATAAAGCTACTCACTATAAGCGAATTTACAAGCATCAACCCAGGAATTAAACTAAGAAAGAGTAGAAAAGGAGAAGACATTTAGGCAAGATGCAGTACCAGACTTCCAGCTCACCAAAGGCAAACCCAGTGGGCAATGAGGTGGAACAATTTGAAAGCCACCCACCTGGACTCTGCGAAGTGGTAATAGCAGAAATAACAAAGCAAATTAATGAGGCTCTAGAAAAAATCAAATCAGAAATAATTTCTCACATAACTACAGAGATAGTGACCATAGTGAAAGACATGGTTAATGACTTTAGGGCAGATACAGATAAAAAAATAGAGGAATTTAGGAAAATGACAGCAATCCTGAAATCAGTGTGGAGTTTTCTCAAAAAACTAAAACAAGAGGTTTCATTTGACCCAGCTACTCCTCTTTTTTGGTATCTTCCTGAAAGACTTGAAAAGCATCACACAACAACAATATATGTGCATCCATGTTTATAGCGGCACAGTTTGTAATAAACAAATCTTGGAAACAGCCCAAATGCCCTTCAATTGATGAATGAATGAAGAAGATGTGTGTTGTTTTTTTTTAAATACAATGAAGTACTATCATAAAGAACGATAAATTTGAGACATTTGTAGGTAAATAGATGCACCTTGAAACCATACTCCTAAGTGAAATAAATCAAACACACATGTTTAAATACTGAATTTATTCTGTGGTGTGAGGCCAGTGGAAATAAGGGCCAAAATGTATAATAGATACTGAAAATGGGAAGAAATTGTTCAAATCAGAAGAACAAGGGGCATGAGAGGGGAAAGGAAGAAAGAGACAAGAAAAAAGAGAATAGAGGAAAATAATGTAAACAAATCTTTTGGAAATGAGGATAAGAGGTGGTGAAGGGAGGGAGGGGAATGGGGAAAAAAAGAAGTGAAATATATCATGTAGAGGTACAGATTCCCGATGATGAATGTTAACAGTATGTATATCTAAATGCACTATTAAAAAAGAATGCTTTTAAATCTTAAAAAGTTTGGGCCATACTCTATTTGGGTCCATTCTTCCCATTTTCATCAGAAAATCATTTGCTAGTAATCGAGCTTGTTGGTAGTGCTGTTAATTTGACTAAGGAAATGGAGTATTTGGAACACTGACCCATTTATTCCTCTAAAACATAAACCACTGACCTTTGTTTCTGAAATTTCTTTTCACATGTCTATCACCTTGGTCCCTGTTAAGTTTTTACCAACAATCTAAATGCAATGCTTTTTTGCCAGGGTGGGGGTGAGACTTCAAATTAGGTAATCTTTGCATTGTCCGTTGGGCCTGTTCAATTTACTTTATAGTCACACAAAAGGTACATCATCCTAGCTATAAAAAAATGGATCAAATTGAGATCAGAGAAAGCCCTAGGAAGTAACCTTCCTTGTTGAGCCACCTGAGCCCATGCACAGGGTTCATTGACCCACATTTCCAACACATGTTCACAGTCAATTCAAACTGCCCTCCAGTGCACCAGCCTCCTGCTACTTTCTCTGTAGTCTCCTCACCAGGGAAGCTCGGGAGTCATCAGACTCATCCATGCTGATTAATGGCAGCAGGACTTCACTGTGAAAGGAGCTGGGAAGGGGGCTGCAACTCAGCTTATGGGCAATGTGAGGTGCAGGAGATTTTCTTTCTGTTGTAACAAAAGGTAAGGTAGGAAGAAATTCTTGTCAGGAAAAATGGCAACTCTAATAGGCTTTGTTCTTTTCTTGCTATATCGGGACATGTTATTTGCCATCTGGGATTGCTTAAATAAGTCATCTTTCTGTTTTGTTTTGTTTTGTTTTGAGACAGGGTCTTGCTATGCAGCCCAGGCTGGCTTCTGATTCGTGCTTCTTACATCCCAGCCTCCTGAGTTCTGAGATTACAGACATGAGCCACTGTGCCTGCTAATAAATTGTCTTTTACAGAAGATTAAGAACGCGTGGCTGTTATAGGCACTGGGAGAGTATTTGGGGGGTTTTCCAAGCCTACCTTACAGCCCTATTCAAATGTGAAAAACTACCAAGTTTTCCAAAGTTAGCATATATTTGTGATTATAAAAGTTATTAAAAGTGTTCTTTTATGTGGAGCAGCAGGGCTTTCAAAGTGATTTTTTCTATATTGAGGGGCAAGAGATGCATGACCCTGTTTCAAATGAAATGCCGATTAAAGGGTAGCTTATTCAAAGCTAATTTTTTATCTTGCAGAACTTATTCTGGTAGCCATTTTTGAAGGAGTAGGGACACTCAATAATAAAAGTGTCACCTGTTGCTCTTGAAAGGTTAATATCTTTCTGTGATTTGGCATAGGTTGTAAGTTCCAGGAAGACAAGATTTCTGGCCTGTACGTAGCTGAAAACACTTAAGATGTCATTTGTATGGTTTTTAATAGATTAATTTTGTTGAGCTGTTGACAAAATGAAAGGATAGAGCCACCCTGAGATAAGGATTAGATTTATCATCACTAAATACTGTTTGGATTTATTATCTTGCAGTGGATGTTAAAGATTTGTTTCTACACTATAAGGGGTGTGTGTGGGCGCTGTGTACAAGATGGACTTGAACTAGTACTTGTACTACCATTTGAGGGGATTTCCTTCTCCAACTGAGACTTTTTTCTTTCCCACAGAAAAGTGTACATAAGATTATCTTGTTTGCTAGATAGAAGGTGATTTACTGCATCTAAAAGTTTTAATACTAGGTTACAATCTGAAATAAAACATTGTTCAAAACAATGACTTTTAAAAAAAATCTGTGAATGATGGTATTTTCCAAAGATATCTAAACATAGCTCTAATCGTACGTTGCCTTCTGCAGTGTGTCATGATACAGCCCCCTCGTCACAAGGTAGATTTTATTCTCTTTATCTTTGACTTTGGATAAACTCTATGAGTCCTTTAATGAATAGAACATAGTAGAAACCCAAAATATAAATAAATAGCAAAATAAAAGATAATAAAAGATAGGTAATAGGAAGGAGAGAGATATATCTTTTTTCACATGGGAAGGAGCTCAAGAGGTGGAGAGAGGGGGATAGAAAGGGAGGGAACAGAGATTTTAAATAAGAAGTGAGATGTGTTAAGAAAAGGAAGAATCATTCATTGAACAAATATTTATTGAGTACTGGCTGATTCAATATAGAATAACATTTCCTTTTGTGTTTGTACAGGTACCAACTCCCCCCAAGGAATGTAGACATTATATGCTGCAAACATGTACTAATAAAAAATGGAAAAACAACTTAGTAGAAGTGACATTGTCTCACCGTTGGTGTAGCTTCTGATCACCACTGCATGAGAGATCCCAAGGAAGAACCGCTCACGGGACCTCAGCCATGCACACACCGTGAAGTAAGGTAGCTTATTTTGTTAGAATTTTTGGCAGACATCACACAGAGGATTACACTTAATATATGCAAACTGCATTAACCCATTTAAAAAATATTTCATAGTTGCGCACTGGAGTCACAACACAATATTTGTTTTCGCTAGATTCTAAGTGCCTCTAGGTAAGGCAATATAGTACCTGTAATTTCAGCTATCCAGGAAACTGAGACAAGAGGATTGAAAGTTTGAGATCAGCCTGAGCAACACAGTGAAAGCCCAGCTTCCATATAAAAAAAAATAAACAAACAACAACAAAAAAAAAACACAAAAGGAAATGTGGTTATTCTATATTGAATCAGCAGGTACTCAATAAATACTTGTTCAATGAATGACTCTTCCATTTCTTGTTAAACTCACTGCAAATTTCCTACTCAGTGAAATCTCTGTTCAGCTGCAGTGAGTTATTTTACAAATTGAATTCATAAACCTACCTCGTGACTGCCAAAGAATGTGGTTGTGATGAATGGACAAGTTACAGCACATTCTTATGATGCGAGTAAAATGCTGACACTTACAAAAGTCTTTATCAACATTTTATATACATATACACACACACAGATGTGTACACAGAGGCTGACGCACAAAACAGACTATCGTGTAGGATTTTTCCAGATTTATTTAGTATAACTGACAAATAAAATCATATATTTCAGATATAAAACATGATGTTCTGAGATACATATGTATTGTGAAATAATTACTAGTCAAGCTAATCAGCATATCTATCTCCTCACATCCTTATAGGAATTCTTTTTTTTTATAACTTCATTGTATTTATTTTTTTGGTACCAGGAATTGAACTCAAGACCTTGCACTTGCTAGGCAGGTGCTTGTGCTGCTGAGCTATACCCCCGGCCCCTCCTTATAGGAATTCTTAGCTTTATCTGTTTAAACATTTCATACCAGCACAAGTGCAAGAGAAAGATGTGCTCAGCATCCACACCCAGAGACAGATTGAAGGATTAAGTGAACATGATTTCTTGGTAACTGTGTGTATAAATGCACTTTTGAATATAAAAATGACATGCCACGTACACTGCTTCATAACCTTTTTCTCTTAATATAATGGGCATATTTTCACCTCAATAAATTCATGTCAACACCTTTATGTCTTAATGACATAATTAATAACTTTTTTCCTGCCCCCATGACTTTCCCTCACACGCCTTCCCTTTACCTCCTCATTTCCCCACTGGTATCATGCTTTAGATTCCACATATCAAGGAAAATATACAGCACTTGCCTGTAGCAGTCTGGCTTATTTTGTGAAATATAATGGTCTCCAGTTCCATCTATTTTCCTGCAAATGACAATTTCAATTTTCTTTACAGCTGAATAATACTCCACATTTTCTTTACCCTTTATTCTTTAAGGGGCTCCTAGGCTGGTTCTATATCTGTCTGTTGTGAGTTGCACCACAATACACACGTGTATGCAGGATTCCTCATAGTGTATACCCTGACTTTAACTCCTTTGGGTGTGTACCAAGGAATGGTATAGCTGGGTCATACACTTGTTCCATTTCAGTGTTTTGAGGAACCTCCATTCTGATTTCCATAGTGGTGATCCTAGCCAGGATGTATTGGACTTTTTTCATTGTTGCTGTTAGTTTGTTTGCATTTTTGATGATAACCATTCTGACCAGGGTGAGATGGAATCTCAGTGCAGTTTTAACTTGCCCTTCCCTGATGGCTAAGATGTTGAACAGGTTTTCATATATTTACCGGCCATTGGTACGTCTTTCAAGAAGTGTCCGTTCAATTCATTTGCCCGTTCATTGACTGGACTGTTTGATTTTGTTGGTGTTAAATTTTTTGAGTTCTTTATATATTCTGGATATCAACCCACCTTTAAAAGAGTAGCTGGTAAAGGTCTCCTCCATCCTGTAGGCTGTCTCTTCACTCTGTCTGTTGTTTCCCTTGCTATGCAGAAGATTTTTCAGTTAATGAAGTCCCATTTGTTGATTTTTGCTATGATTTCCTGTGATGTTGGAGTCCTATTCAAGAGGTCTTTCCCTGTGTACATGGCTTTAAATGTTTCCCCTATGTTTTCTTCTAGCAGTTTCAAAGTTTCCGATCTTATACCTAAGTCTTTGATCCATTTTGATTTCTTTTTCTTTTACAAGGTAAGACATAGGGATGTAGTTTCAGTCTTCTACATATGGATATCCAGTTTTCCCAGCACCATTATTTATTTATTTATTTATTTATTT
>NW_004955418.1:14302812-14326364 GCF_000276665.1 Chinchilla lanigera
CAACGATCCTCCTGCCTCAGCTTCCCGAGTGCTGGGATTACAGGTGTGCACCACCATGCCTGGCTCCCAGCACCATGTTTTAAACAGGCTAAATTAATTTTTGGCTCCTTTATCCATAATCAGGCAGCCATAATAGCGTGTGTCTGTTTGTACATCCCCCATTCTATTCCAGTGGTCTATGTGTCTATTTTTGTGTCAGTCTCATGATATTTTTTTAAATTATGGCTTTTCAGTATCATTTGAAACTAGACACAGTATTGTGATAACTCCAGCTTTGCCGTATTCAATCTTTTAGTTAGTGTCTTCAACTTTTTTCACTGTTCTGCAATTTTCAGTGTAGAGGCTTTCACCTCCTTGATTAGGTTAATTCCTAGATGTATATATTACTATATATACTATGAATAGGCCTGCTTCCTATTTTGTTAGGCTGTTTTTTCTAGCCTAAACTAAGCCAGGGAGATCCTGCCCAAGGACTGTGAACTCTCTGAGGTAGATGGAACCTGGCCAGGTCCCACTGAGAGTACCTGTGAGGTAGAGAACTCAGCCTGCAAAGTGAGAAAGAAAATGTTTACAGAGTGAGAAAACCCGAGCCGCTTTCCAGACTTGGTTCCCAGCTTTGTGAGTGCCTCCTTTCTGCTGCCAACCTTGCTCTCTGCTTCTAAGGTAAACTTTCCCTCATTTCTCCAGAAGGAAAGTGAATGTTCTTGAGAAGACTCGGGCCCAGAGAGCTCCCCCTGCACCTTGTACACACAGCCAGCTAATCAATAAAGATCCCGTCCTCACTGAGGACCAACAGCGCCTTAATGGCACTAGAGTCTAGCAGCTCAAGAGGCATCACGAGAAAATGAATGTTTTCTCGCACTTGGTCTCTGCCTTCCATGAATCCTACTTTACTACTTCCTGTTAGAAGGCTTTGGAGGCCCTCTGGGTTGTCAGAATAGCACTGCTTCCCTTGGTGGTGCTAATTATTGATTGAAGTGATCCTATTTAAAAAATGTTATTTATGACAGGTGCAATTCTACTTGGTTATCTGTGGTTGGTCTTCTACATTCAATAATCTGGTGGCAAAATGCGCCGTTATTTTTTCCCGGAGTTTGCACTTTCATTATGGAAGTAAAAGATAGATCATAGGAAATACCACCCAGGAGAAATGTTCAATTAGAGTACACTGCCAACTGCTTCCTTCCTGTGGAAGTCTGGTGGACCCATTTTAATACACTCTAGTTGATGGTTGGCCTCACTGTTTGAACATCATTTTGCTGGGGTTGTTTTTGTTGTTTTTTTTTTGAGATAGGGTCTATGTAGTTCAGGCAGGCTCTAAACTCACTATAAAGCTAAGGTTGGCCTCGAACTCATGGTGATCCTCCTGCCTCAGCTTTCTATGTGCAGCACCATGCCCCGTTTGAACATCATTTTGATGAGGCTGAGTCACAGACTGTGGCTCCTCAGAATGCTCGTGCGTCATCCTGGATCTCTGGTGACCCCGTCTCTCTATATCCTGCGCTCTTCAGAAGAGAGACGACGCACAAAGATATCACCACTCCAAACATGACTTCATAGTTCAGTACGTAGGCTAGTGTCTTATTCCACCATTTTGTTAAGGCTTTCAAACATCTTGCTTAGTATGGGCAATTGGGGAAGAACACTACGTTCAAAGGAAAACAACATCTAAATAATAATGCTGTGGATCTGACTTGTCCATTTGGAAACATACAGAAAAGGGACGGAAAGTGAAATAAACAATATGAAACAATAAAGAATTGTGACATGTCTCTTCTTGAACGTCTCAATTCCACTCTCTGCGGGGGAAGGACATGTCCCTCAGTCCACACACAAATAGAAGTTTGTGGAAACAGGGAAAACTCCGCAGCAAGGTGTCTTTGCTCAGGAAGGACAGCAACAACCTAAGACTGTTGTCCTGGCTGATTTAGACAATAAAATGCTGTCATTGCCGTGGCTACAAAAAAAAAAAAAAAAAAAAAAAAAAATCATTAACCTAAGAAGATTCTGAGGGTTTGTGTCATTTGCTGCTTAAGAAAATGATCTCCCTTTTAGGTTTTTGGAGCTGTTTCAGTTTTGATCCTTGAAAATCTGGAGGTCTAGGCAGGAGCAGGGCGGGGTGAATAACTTTTTGACTTTCAAGCACAGACTCCCGTGACACAGACAGACACGGGCACCAGGCGCGCAGCGACTCCATCGCACCGTCCTATTTCGTGTGGCTCAGCTCACCTGAGTTTTGCCTTGCTCTCAGCTGCTACACACACTAGCTGCAACGGCTAAGGCTTCTCCTTACGAACTGTGTGTACGTCCCGTGCACTCGCCATCTGCTCCTTCCAGCAGCTCTTGCTAGTAACACCAGCGGGGCTTTCTTGAACCTTTTAATCTCTTTTCTACCCTTTGGTATGTTTTTTGGGTGAAGATCAACTTCTGATTTTGTGCTGTCCCTCTTTAGAACTCCAAAAGTGAGGGGTTTCCAAAGCCCCAAAATCCCGGCCCCCAGAGTGCTCCCCACCAGGAGTAAGCTGTTGGGGGTCCGCACTGGCCTAAAAACCTGGGGGTGAGGTGGGGTAGGTTGTGTTATCTTCAAGGGAGCAACTATTGCAGAAGATGGGCCTTTGGGGCCACATTGTGACCATTCTCAGATAGTGGCTTATTTGTAATTGCTTAGATTCTATAACAGGGAAAACTCCAATAGTAATGGAGCAAATGAGTGGGCAGGGAGTAAAACTTTGCAACTGTTAAGGATTGTGCCAACCCCTCCCTTTGCTGCAGCTGTTTCTCAGCTCCTCCAGCAGGTGTCACTGTAACCACAGAACGAACATTCCACAGCATGGTCCGTCACTTTATTTTTCTAGCATAATAAGTTAAAGTATTTACACACTGCACACTCAACTGTTTGACACAGATACGTATTCACATCGAAAGGTTTCTTTGCAAAGACTCGACACACTGGGGCGGGGGGAGGTTCCAAGCAAAGGAGAGGACAACAAATGTTCTGAGCCTTTTAAAGACAGCCACGTGGAGCACCCGTGAAAACCAGTACTCCTGCCCTAGGCTGAAGCTCCCCCGGGAGACCTGTGAACAGCTGCAGCCCATCCACGTGTTGGGCCGACCTGAACGTCTTCGAAGCATTTCATGAACCAACACGTGCAGGCAGCGTTTCCTCTAGAAATCCTCAAGAAAACAAACCTTTCTAAAGGGAATGCGAGTATTACCGGTGATAGCTGGACTGGGTTCATAGTCACCTGTGGGGTCTCTGAAGGTTTTACAGGGCACTGACTAAAAAGGGAGAGAAAGTGGACACTCTGGCTGTTCCAAGCATCCTTTCCAGCTAAATGATGTGGCAAAACGATCGGGTTTCCTTCTCCTGAATCTTAGCAAAATGCTTTGTGTTCACAAAGGTACATTAATCCTATACACTCTAAACCCATGTACTGTAGAAAGTTCTATTATTGCTTTTACTTTACTTTTATACTATTTGCACAAAAATAGTGGTTAAAGGTATCCTTAGTGTTCTTTCGCGTTCTCAATTACAAAAGCTGAAATCGGCAAGCGGCTCCACAGATGGAGAGAAGCAGCCGTGGCTCACAGGTGACGTAGGCAGGTACCCAGTTCAGCTTCCATGGCGGGATGACAGAATTAGGTCCCATCCTGGAGTTGAATGTTTAATAGTAGCGGGAAGCCTTCATCATTAACCTACATTGCCCCAAGATTATTCTTTTATACACCAGAAGCACACGTTTGCCACTCCTAAATGAACTCACAATTCTACCCTTTAACTAGTTGGTACCTCAGTGCATTAAGAAACTTCACAAAATGACATCTTCTTTTGGGGTCAGTCTGAGTCTCTGGCAGTGCCACTGGTCAAGAGGACACAGTAAGAGATATCACACGGGCAACTAAAACCAAGCATAGCCTTAGCGTAAATTACAATGGCATTTCAAGTTTATCACCTTTTGTTCACAGTTATGTAAACTTGAATTCTTAAATACAAATTGTATCAGCTCTTAGAAGCAAAACTTATAGTTGGATATAATAATATAATTTTACCTATCCTGGACTTTTGTTTTTTGGTACCAGGAATCAAACTCACAACCTTGCACTTGCCAGGCAGGCACTGTGCCGCTGAGCTACATCCCCAGCCCCGGACTTAACTTTCTCCATTACTATTCCTGCCTTTTGTTGCAGATGTTTTTCCTTTCACAAAGGGTACCAAGAATGGAAAGGAAGAGTAAGGGGGAAGATCACTGTTATATGGAGATTTCACCACGTTACATGAGCAATTACTATTCAACTACAGGTGTGGAGCGAGAGTATCTGACGTAAAAGACAGTGTACTTGGGCAGCACGTTTACTTGTTTGGACTCATCAGCAGCCATAGTTAAGCACGTCCCGAGTCAGGCTGGAGAAGCTTTTCTGCCATTAATATCCTACTGTTTCATTGTGCATAAAGGCACATCAAGGCCTGCAGACCAGCAGTGGAGGGCAGGGAAAGATGGAGAACTTCTGTGATGACTAGGTGTCATTATCAGAGGAAGACTGAACAAGCCCCGGCCGTGGATCCGTAAGGTGAGGCTGAGGTCAGCCAAGTGTGGCGGAGACAAGTTGCTGTTGTCTGGGTCCCGAGAGCCAGGAGAGGGAAAGCTAAGAATGATGGGCGTCCACAAATTACACAAAGAACAAGTCATGATTATTACTAAGTTTGTGGTTTCATGTTTTAATGAAGCGAGTTAAAAGAGGAAAACTTACAATTTAAACTGGGGCATGGGGTGAGAGTCTGAGAGCTCCTGAGGTCTAGCAAGATGCCTGGTATTTATCTACGAAGCTGCCGTCACCAGACCCCTTTCAGCTAAAAGCAGTTTTCACAGGCCCAACCTACCACGTCACGTGTTCGAACAGAACTGGAAGCAGGAGCCGGTAAGAATGGCAGCAATATTCCTCACCTTCCCGAAAAGCGACGGCGGCTAGCGAGAGGGCTTCCTACTTAGGTCAGCGTTTGGGAGAAGCAAAAGAATCTGCAGGGGAGGAAGCTGCCATCCTTTCAAAGCGGGTGAGGGCAGCCGACAGCGAGGGCACACTTCCAAGCAGAGCGGCGGCTCCACCAGGACACGGCCAGTGGGAGCTGCACACGGGCAATCAGTAGCAGCGCAGAGGCGGAGGGGACAGCCACGAACAGCTACAACAACTGGTCACCTTCCTAGGGAACATCGCGCACGGTGTCTGTGTATATGTACTGTACAGTAACCAGGTACACACATAAATATTTAATATATAAAAAATAAAGTGCTTTCTAACAGGTCCCCCGGCAGGGACATTATAAAACATTTCACAAAACTGCCAAACGAAATTGATACAATCAAAGAACACTACATCCAACGCATGTGAAAACAGCCAAGCACAATATGTACAATCTGGTGGTAACCAGGACCAGCATCCTGTCATATACATGGTATATACATATATACTCTTTTACTCAATATATTATGACAATATATATTTTAAAATTTTGTTATAGACAAAAAAATTAAAAAAAAAAAAACAAAAATAAAAATAAAAAAACAAAACCAAAAGACAAAGCCCTACAAAAATGCAACAAGGGTCAAGCCCACGAGTCCCAGGCTGACAGACCAAGCGCCGCGCCCCCGCGGGGCCCTGGAGCCGCTGCCGGGGAAGATGTGCCAGCGCTCCTTCCGCGGGTGCAGCGCCTCCACGTCCTCCAGGGCGCTGCGGGCTGCGGCGGTGAAGTTGGCATCACCGGTGGTGAGCAGGTCAAAGACGCAGGACTGGAAATAGATGTCCTTCACCGGCATCTTCTCATGGCAGCGAGTGTTGGCAGTGGCCAGCGTGTAGCCGGGCCAGGCCTGCACCGAGGAGGTGCGAGGCAGGCTGTGCCCCAGGATGGCGGACACCTGGCCCTGCCCGTCGTCGATGCGCTCACTCAGAGGGCAGCCGTTCACACACAGCTGCAGGTCCTGGCTTTCCTCGTAGGCCATGGCCAGGGCCTCGGGCATGCGGATGGCCAGGGTCAGGTAGTGACCCAGCTGGCGCACGAACACGGTCGTGCCTATGTAGCGGGCGTGCATCTCCACGTAGCGGCCGCTCTCCCTCTCCACGATCTGCAGGCTCTTGGTGTCGCCGTCCCCGCCGCTGGTGGTGCCGTCCACGAACGCAGCTGGCAGGTCATCTGTCACAGCTTGGTACACTTTCTGATCTGTACACTCGTGGTGGGCTTTGAAGATGATCGTGATCTGTGGGAAGCAATGCGTCCACAGTTTAACACGAGGGCGGGCCAGGGAGAACAGTGGGGCGGAAGGCTGGAGGCGGTCCCCAAACTCCGTCTCCTGCCGCGCAAACGCACGGTGAGCACAGAGTGCCACGCCCGGGGACTGAAGATTTCGTGTAAACCCAGGGAATATGCGTTAAAGGAACTTTCTACCCTTCCGAAGGCAGAGAATGGTGTTCCTCCGGGGAAAAGGCAAGGTACAGCTCTGAGGGGAACAAAAACAAAAGTTCCTTTCTAAGTTACCTGGTAACTTTTAGGGGCTTAATGAACGATCTATCACAACTTTGCTTTCTGCAGATTCTTCATTGGACCGTCACCAAATACTCCAAAAAAAGTGACTCTCACTGCAAACTTAAGGCAAACGCTGAGATGGAGCAACCTGCGGGCAACCCCCGCACCAGTGACCAATCGTGTGCCTTGGGAAGCATCCAGCGCTTCCCAGACGCTGCGCATCCCCAGCTAATCCCTACAGAGGGAACGGCTCGGCACGCACAGCCCCAGCACCGGCAGAGCGTCTGCCCCACTCTGGTTACAGCAACGCTTTCTCCACACCACTCTGGGGTCCTGCAGCTTCTCAGATCTCTTCCCACTCAACTCTCAATTCTCCAGTCCAGCACACAACTCGGAGAAGGAAGTGTCTAGGGATGTGATAAAAGCCTCCCTCTGGGAAGCCCATTTTCTCCCTGTAGAATCTTCAATTAGAACATATCCACGTCAGACATAGATATTACATAAAATCTACCGATCTCCATCCTGAACCTTCACACCAGTGCCTCTGACACACAGGAAAGTGGAGGAAGAAAGGTAACTAGGCAGACACGGGGTTCTGTGTCACACGAGATAGGAAGGTTGTTTCAAAGAAAAAAGGACCACGTTTTGAGATCTGCGTTACTGTTAGTAACTGAGGTAACAGCTTACTCTTTTTTCTCTTTTGAGGAAAAAAAAATTATCAGGTGACTTCAGTCAAGAAAGACAGCAGACAAGCCAAGAACTCTGAGAACTGTTCTGGACGGAGGGACCTTCCAGCTCTTGCAAGGAAACTAATCAAGGCAACTGACAGCTGCCAGAAAGGCCAGAATGTGCCCCCCAAGTCCTCACCAGCACCCTTAAGTTTATGTCTAAAGTTTTTCCCCAACTCAGCCAGCATTTGCTCACACTATTTAATTCCACATGTTCCCACCGCTGTTACCTGACTGGAATTTTCCAGCCATTTCATTTGACTTCAGCCAGCTATAAAGCCAGATCCGAGCCAGCTGCAATGCAGCAACTGGTTCAATTCATATCCGTTGTTTGCAGCTGCAACTCAAAGCCAGTCAATGTGCTATGAAATGCGGGGGTTTCTCCCCTCCTAAATGCCTAGACCCACCGTTGCATCTCACTACCAGCCTTCTCACATTTCAGCACCTTCTTCGCAGCCAGAGGAGGGGTGGCTGAGATGACTTCGGGAAGTGCACTGTGCACCCAACCGGGCACCTTCCAGAGGGAGCGGGAGCTCTGAGCTAGGTCTCTGATAGCACCATAAAAGAGATTTACTTGGTGGCTCGAGCAAGTGACAAGTGCTTTTGTAACGCTTGCTAGGATTCCATGGAGGTGAGAGGTCAGACTGTGAACCTGAAAAAGTGGAAGGTTAACAATACAGATGGCTAAAATAAGAGCTAGTGATAGACGTTTTGTATAATCACTATCCATGTTCAACTGTAACATTCACTGCCAAAAATTAAACAAACTTCCATAACAGCTAAGTCATTCGTTTTTCCAGTGTAACAAACCTCAAGTGTAAGCCCCCTTGGTATTACACGTGAGAACTATGTAACTTTTTACTCACGTTATGAAAAGCAAAGAGGAATTACTTTTATTACGACAACAAGGTAGAGATATTCAATTCCAAGCAAATTTCCAAAAAGGCAGACAAGGGTCAATGTTAAGATGAACAGAATAGTTCCACATGTGCTACAGGTCTGCTCTTTCACTAAGGACATCAGTTCCAACTCAGGAACTCTGAAGTCGTTCCAGACAAGACGTACGTTTGCTATGGCTGTGGCACTAACTCTACACATGTAGAAGATCAGTAAAAGCTTGATTTCCTTAATATGTACGCCTATCAAATATTCCAGTCCATAGACAGATTTGTCTTTCTATTCAATTTGCCAGAAGTGATTTTATTTATGAGAAAATTACGCTGATACTGCTCTTTCTTTCCCCTATGAGGTGAGAGATTTCTCACCCAGAGTACTGGTACAGAATTAGTGGTTAAGGGCCGGGGATATAGCTCAGTGGCGTAAGCACCTAGCTGGCAAGCGCAAGGTCCTGAGTTCGATCCCTGGTACCACAAAAAAAAAAAAAAAAAGAATTAGCAGTTAAATCAAAATGCTGAGGTGATGAACTGATCCTGAAGCATGAGTGAGATTTCCCGAGAGGTCTGTTGGAAGTTTAAGTCCATACTTAAGAGGTACCCAGATATACAATCAATGTAAATGTCGAAAACTCTGGGTAATCCCGAAACTTGAGCTTTGTAATGCAATTCATCCCTTAGAGCAATTATACTATGGCCTCTTAAAAAGCAAGTACTGAGCTGTAAGAGCAATAAATTCATTTTCAGATTGTCTTCCTCTTCCAAAAAGCAAAAGTTCTTCATCCTTAATAATTTTTCCTTCAGAGACATTCACAATTTAATTAGTTTTTGGAAATTCCTAACTTTCGATGGTACAGCACTTGCCTAGCATGTGCAAGGTGTTGGGTTTGAGTCCTAGAGTAACAGGGGAAAAAACACCTCAATCAAACAGCTATCAACTTAAAAATGGAAAATTCAAAATTGTGTTCCAACGCTTGCACACAGCAACAGAAACACCAGCCATGCTGCCTCTCCCCCCGAGAAGCTGATCCATCTGCTGTAATAACTCACTTTGGCACATCTGCTCTATGCCACGCCATGTATTATTGATGCATGGCATTTCTGTGCATTTAAAACATCGATGTCTTTTGTTAAGCCTCCCCCACCCGGTCCCTCTCGACCCCACCTTAGACAAACTACTGTTCTCCTCATTCATTTTTAATGTTTCACTCCCTAAGATCTTTACCATCCACAAGGTTTATTAGGAAGAGAAAGTCAGCAGCTACAAATCAACCTGCCCACACCTAAAAGGCATCAAGAGCCTAAGATGGCTTGCTGTGAAGTACGAAAATTAGTATGAGCTACCTGCCTCTCTCTTTTACTAGGAAAACGCCATGAACTAGCCCACAACGAGGCAGCCCCAGGCACTGCCTCGCCCAGAAGTAGAAAGTATCTTCCCAAGGCACACCAGCCCGGAAAATGCTGCCCTCGGGTTCCCAAACTGCAGATTCCCCAAAGGCTGCACATCTCTCAGGGTTGAATTAGGCCTCGTAGCTACAAGTGCAGGACCTTTCTGGACCCGTCAAATACCAGAACTGACCTTTCCGATGGAGGAATTTGTATCTCTTCATTTAAGGTGTTCACTGGAAATTAAATGGCAGTCCCAGAAATTAGCTTGAAGCCTATGGCAATAGGATTCTGATAAGTGCTTGGTTAAAATTCTACTTAAGTCAAAGGAATAAAGTGAATTTTATTTAAAAGAATTATGTGACATACCTACTTGTCACATCCTCGAGGTATAATTCCAGGTTTAAAAAGCAGCAGACTCCAAGAATATAACTGTGCTCACGGCCCCTTTCACTCTTATATATGTGAGTGACACACAGCCTGGACGACTAGTCCTCCACAGAGAAAAACGAAACCATTCCAACACCACCACACGAGTCAGAAGAAAAAAAAAAAATTACATATATACTGCATCCCTAACATGCTAAATTCTACTACTGAGTCAATTTTTTTTGTTTTTTAACCTTCTGGGAGTACTGGGGATCGAACCCAGGCCCTCTGTACACTCCTACATCCCCAGTCCTTTTTATTTTTCACTTTTAGAAAGGCTGTTGCCTTCCCATGTTGGGTTGAAATTGTGATCCTCCTGCCCCAGCCTCCCAGAGTACTGGGATCGCAGGCAGCTGGAGAAATCAGAGCCTCAGAAGCTCCGAAGGGAGGCGGCACTCTCTGAAGGCGCCCCACGGGCCAGTCCTTCCTGGCCCCGCCCTGCAGGGAAACCAGGACAGCCCTCAGCTGGAGTAGAGTCCACACTGGGGGTCAAACGTCTTTCGGTTACATAAACGTGGAAAGAGCTCTGTCTTTCTTCTTTTGTGAAACAGTAACAAAAACAACAAAGTACATTAATTTAACTTACTGTCTGAACAACTGCATTCAAAACCCAGGAGAGTTTTTATATCAACCATATTTAAGAAAAAAGAAAAACTAGAGCTGAAATATGTGATACCACTGACAATTTTCCTACAAAATTAGGGAAGACCGTCTGTTAGCAAGCTCTGATCTCAATGAACTGGAACCTGATTTTACAATCAGCCTATATATCAAGTATCTTACACAGAAAGCTGAACTTAAGACTTAGAAAAGGACAAGTTGTTAAATTATTTTACTGGACTAGGCAGATAGTAAGAATAAGACAGTATGTCTGTTTACAAGGTGAGTGGCCCATGAAAAAATCTCACCCCGGGACTCAAATGCAACTAAGGAACCTACTACCTTAAAATAGGCATGAGAATGTAGATTTCTGCACAGTGTCCACGGAGCTGTATGCCTGAGCACAGAGAAACGGAGTGGGTCACACTGCTTTTTCAGTATTGCCCTGGGTAATAAATACATGCAGGAACAGGGGCTGTCTTGGCTGCCGAGGGGTACTTGGCAGCACGCGGAGGAAGAAGGAGCCAAACCAGGGGGAAGAACACCCGCAGCTGAGGCTTGCTAGGGTGGTCTGCAGAAGCATCGAGTTCAGTGGCTGGAAAGAGCATCTGAGAATGGAAGGAAGCTGGCCCAGGGATGACACATGAACAGGACAGGCACAAAAACACCGACTGGTAAAAGGTAACTTCTACGAGCTGCAAACAAGGAAGGCTGGAAACATAAACAGGCGGGGAGACAGGGAAGCCGGCCAGATTCCTTCTACACACTGAACACAAGGAGGAAAGGCGCACAGGCTCCTAAGTCTCAGCTTGTTCAAACACTCCCAGGGGTTCCCAGCCTGCCCTGGCGCTCAGAGTTTGCACTGTGAGGAGGCCGGTACCCACGGGGCTCGCCATGCCTCTGGATGCAAAGGTAGTCGGCACCTGTGGACAGCAGGACAGGCCTAAGGTGTGTTTCTCATCAGAGGCTGAAGGTATTTTAAAAGGCAAGCACCTAGGCCAGAGGGGAACACTCGAGGCCGGGCACAATCAGCCAGGCCGGTCTTGCTCTTAGGCTCTCCTCCTGATGGGATGAGGCCAGGCCCCAGCTCCCGGGGTCTGCATGGGAACCTTGGGCAAATGCCCCGCGTTCAGGACAGCTGTTCCCCAAACTGCTGGGGAAAAGGAAAATCACTTGTTTTGGGAAGTGAGTAAAAAATTAAAATGTCTTGAAGGTCTTCCCAACATACTCAATGCAGAATTCAAGTCAAGGTTCAATTTCAAGTTCCTATGGCTACCAAAAAAAAGTGACCATGACTTCATGAAGCCAGTTAACCGGAAGGCCGACGCCAGGTCCTTCTGTCTGCATTCCCGCCCAGGGACAGAGGATGTCAGCGCCTCCTGTGCACACCCACACCTTAAACGGTGCTTGCTGGGCTAAGTCCGACCCCCGTCTCAGAAGCACATGCAGAGCAGGGGAGAAGCCTCTGTTTAAATGCTGTCAGGTCAATTCTACCAACAGCACCTCACTCTCCACATCAAAGACCACCCCCAGCATTAGCCAAGTGCTCCTCTGGCTCCAACTCCAAGTCACCGGGCGGCGGCGCACCCAGAACTCCCCTGTCCCTTCAGTGCCAGCAGAAGCCCTACCGAGACCCAGAGCACCGTGCTTTTCTGGGAGGCTGTCCCGGAGGAGCTCTGGGTTAGCTGCTCCTGCTACTTATCACTTACTGAGGAGCTGAGCGGTCTGAGAGTCCTCAAGTCACCCCACCCACGAGAACACAACTCTCAGCAGTGGAAGAGCGAGTTCTGCTGCAGTCAAAACAAACAAAGGCAAAGTGGGTACGGTCGCATTTTTCATTGTTCGACCCTGTAGGTAACTCTTCTTACAGGCCACATTCCACACAGGCAGAAACTGTTTGGTTAGCATTAATTGAAGCCAACAAACAAACAAAAAAATACCAACCATTCAATGTTTCCTTCTTGCCCCTTCTCCTCAAAATGTTGACGCAAACAAAATCTAACAGGGCAGAGAGACACTTGGAAGTGTGACAGGAAAACAAGTTCTAACTCTCAGCTGTGTATCAGACTTGGCCTCCTGCCTCCAGTTTCAGCTACCAAGTGGGATCTGTTTTAAAGGGGCAGAGGCCCTCACTACCCTCAGTCAAATCCTGCCTCAACTGGGCCTGCCTAGGACAGGCCTCAGGCGAACGTCACTCACAGATGGAGGGACTCTAGTCTCCCCCACTTCCAAACCACATGGACAGCAGAGGAAGTGGTACAGTCAGGAAGGGTAGAAAGAGGTGAGACTCCTTATCCAGGTTATTTCAGTGCTTATGGAAAAGATGAAGGTCCATCTTGTTTGAAAAGTAAAGTACAAAAAATAACCAAGGTGAGCTGACTGGTCTTACAGAAAGGACCTTTTACACTGACTGGCTATCAGAACAGCGAGCAATGTCTCCTTCCCCTTTCTTTCTCCACATGTCCTTAGAAGTCTTTGTTCCCTCCAGGCACTTCATTGACACTATATGAACCAAGGTTGAGTAGTTCCTGGACCTAAAACCCTTATAATCCAATACAAATGAAGTTACGCAGGAAATAGAAAAGGCCACCACTACCTGAAATTACAGCTCATTTCTGCTCTTCTAAAACCTATTCTTTAATGTGTTAGAACGGTTTTCACGATAAATAAATTTTGGAGAGAATGTCTAACAGGATCTCATTACAGCTTCAAAGATGAGACAGAACCCTGAAGAATGAATTTAATAAAGAACTAGTGACTGCAAAAATACAGATGCAGGCGAGAGGGAGATGGAGGAGAAACTGCACTGAATCTGAGGAGGAAAGACTGTGACTTGTGGAAAGCACCGAGGCAGGAAGGGTGTGCCTTGGGGATGGCGTGGGCCCAGCAGCTGATCTCTCTGGCCACTCTGCTGGCCCTTCTAGACACGTGTCAACTTGCTAAGCATTCTCTCAGAACTAGCTTAGGAATGAGGCTCATCAATGTTCTACAAAGAAATTTTGAAAACAGCTGAATTTATGCACAAAGCCCACACTTACCACAGACTCCTGCGTATTTCACTATGTGCTTAGACTGAGGAAGAAGCTACATCCATCCCTGTATCTCCCACGTACAGGGAGTGGGTCCTTTAATACTCAGTGCTACAGATGCCACACCAACGCAATCACAGATCCCTTCAGAGGAATGATGACACTGAGCAGGGAGCTTTAACTACAGACTCCTTTCCCACCAGTGCTCAGGACGCCTTGAACAGTCTTAGAACTTTTCGGCATCTTTGTAAAGCATGGAGGATCAGGATCAGGAACAGATCTCTAAGACATGGCAAGAATTATCTATGTAACATATAATCATAATACAAATAAAAATGTCAGATCTTAAGGATTAGTACAATATATCTACAACAGTTTGTGGTCTCTGAAAGGAGAACACTGTATAGTCCCCAAAGAAAATACCGTTGTGTCCTCCTGTAACACCACATGCAAAACAGTGCCCACACATTCAAGGCATAATTTTGTCAATGGGAGGAAGAAACATCTTTCTTACTCTATAAAGATAAAAGAGATCACTACCACGTAGCTCACATGGTCTCCACAGAGAGAACTCTGTAGTAAAAACATCTGTTATAAAACTTGGCTGTAAAAAATGTACCAGAGAGGACAGATTTCCAAACCTTGATCCAGAGATATACTTAAAATGACAGTTGAAGCCTTTGCAATGCAGGCTTGTCTGGCTCTGATTCAGGAACCAACACAGAAGGACCCAGAGCGCCCTTTCCATGCCCTGTGCTGTTGTGGAAAGAGAACCCTTCAAGCTAAGGGGCTTCGGGAAGAAGCAGAAGCACCTCCTGCTCTGACAGCCCACAAGGGAATGGTTATGGAAAACTCTGGCTTCTACAGTTTGAAGAAGACATTCACCAAAAATGAACACGACTAAAATTCTCTATATTTCTAGTGAACCGTTTCAGGCACTGCCCAGAAAGTCATTACAAACTTTGAGATTTAAGGATGATTGTGGAATTAAAAAACAAAAAATACTAATGCCCACTCGACCCCTACCACGGATAGGGCTGCCTTCCGTGTTCTGGACAGGCACCGGTGCTACCCACGGGGTCACAGAAGCTGCTGGCCCAGGACAGCAGCAAGAGCACACAGGCACCTCAGGGGTCCACGCTCCTCGCCAGCATCATCTGGTTTGGTTCAGCTCAAGAGCACAGCCCTCCCCCAGATGTGAGCTGCTCCGTGGTAAAGCCCTGCTCGAGGATGAAGCATGTACAGTTACAGTGGAAGACATTTAATAGATCTGTCGTCATCTTCAGCCTTCCCTCCTACTTTTTATTTTGTTTTACTGAGATTGAGAATAATATAAGAAGGCTAGAATGGCAGTGAAGGATATGAGTACATTAAAACTGAAGGAAAAATAAAGTGAAACCATTAATTGCTCAGAAAAATCACTACAAATACTGCAGTGTTTAGGTGTATAAATATACGTGGGAGACTTTTTTCTCTTGCAGTGCTGGAGATCCAACCCAGGGTCTCGCGCATGCTAGGTAAGCACTCTACCACTCAGCGATACCCCTAGCCCTGGCCATTTAAATAAATGCTTCTAGGAATGCACTGGTAAAGTACAGAATGGTTCCTAAAATGAAGAATGTACTCCCCAAACTCCTTTTACGGTCATGGCACACACAGGTCCTCACTGAGCGCCTTCGTTTAAACACAGACACAGAGTGAATTCAAGTCGACATTGGGCAGGTGGCGAAGACAATGTGGAAGAGAAAGGACAGAAGCCACTGACCCGCATCCTTTCTGGAGCCTCTAGCATGGGCTCTCCCAACCCTCCCCTGCCATCCCAAAAAAGAAAAACCTGCTTCTCCTCCCACTGTAACCAAGTCTGCCGGTTCCAAGGTTGCTCCTCTCATCTCGCCCCAGTGCCTGCATGCCTGCAACCGCCCTCACAGCTCAAGGTGGGGAAGATGGCCCAGAGCTGATGTGGACGGCAGCCGAGGTGTGTAGGAGTGCCAGCAACCCCTGCAGCCCCAGGCTGCGGAGACGAAAAACCAACTCCGAAGAACCAGCACATCTACCTAGCGAGCTGGCCAAGCCACGCGGACTGCGCCAGACAGCAGGAGCGCAGCAGGCGAGAAGGCCCTGGGAAAGCACCCTGTGCACAGCAGGACCACCTGGAGCACGAGCCCTGCCTTTCCCAGGGAGCAGGCAGAGAGCGGCAGACAGGGCAGACAAGGCAGCAACACCATGCAGGCCGCCGCCTGAAACGCATGGCCTGTCAGCAGAAAAAAGGCAGCTCAACTAAAAAACGGCGTTGTGAGTACAGACGATTCCATTTTCTTTCATTCTGTTTAGACGTCTTCCCCATCGTATCTTTTTGTGATGAGAGAAGGGGGTACTCACTGGCAGGCAGAGATCCCCAAGTGAGGTGTGAAGATGACTTGCTCTACAAGAAGCCAGGCTCCCAACTGAGCCACCTTAGTGACCTCACTGAGCAAAACACGCCAGCCCTACCTAGCCCTGCACAGCAGAGACGCACGGATGTGTAAACCTGCGCAGCACAGCTGGCCAACTGGCCTCCGCACCGTGCAAGTGCTCAGTGAGACCGACTCACTTTCACGACCTTTTTTTTGTTTTTTAAAAGAAAGTGGGTAAGGAAAAAAAAAATCAGAGCTTGTTTGGAAACTTGTTTTGTGAGTACTTTTTGCCTCATATTGTTTTTATTTTCATCACCACCATTTTTTCATAGTTAGGGTTGTGAAAGGTTTTGTTTTGGCCCTGGGTGGGTGAAAGGAGATTGCACTGCAAGATTTCAGGCCTGGGCTTGGTCTCACTGGCCTTGGTCACACCAGCCTTGAGACAGACCAAGAATAACCTTCCAGATGCTCACGGGGGCTCTGGGGAGTTACAAAAAGGAAAAGGAAAAAAAAAATACAAAAACCCAACAACTAGGAGAGGTTGTGAAACCATAGAGCAATTTGCTGCTGAACAGCATGGTCACCAGATGTGGCAAAACGCTTTCCAACAGTGCAATTAAAAAACCACGCGCTCTCATCGTCCGCATAATTTATGTCAGAGGAATACTTTCTTCCCTTCCTCCTTGGAATGGGTGAAACCTTTGATCCTTACCAAACCGGGAGAAAACAAAGTCACACTCTATGCTGGCTACAGATTATGACAGAGTAATTAACTCAAATAGAATGATCTGAACTTCAGTGTACACTCTTTATGTAAGATTAATACCCATCAGGTCGTAACCTGATGAGGTTATGCCCCTCATATTTTCATCACAATCAGTGAAATGAACGGAATGTTGAAAAGTTGAATAACAAACAGATATGACTGGCTGGAAGGCACAGAAAATACAACTTTGTGCCTGTGAAAAGAACCACTGTCTTCCCACGCACACACCTCTGCTTAGTCTCTGTGGTCTTCTGTGAAAGTGACTCCTCAGAGTCCTGGACGACTGAGTAACTGATGCTGGCTTTCCCTGTTCCCAAGAGACCGCCTTCCTGCATTTCCAGTCAGTCAGTGATGATGCTCAGGCTTAGGTGCCCCATGACTGCGCCAATGATTCACAACTGCACTGAATTTATAGCAAGCACATATTCTGAGGTCCATGTGGGAAAAAAATATTTGCATACATATAAAAACCAGAGGAAGAAATGTTTATTTTGAGCTGAAGAGCTCTGTAAGGCAAAAGGCAAGCTTGCACTTTTCCTGGGAGCTGCAGTACACACATGTCAGCACTCCCCTACCGTCTGGACCAGGGCAACAGTCTTCTTTGTTCAGAGCAATGATTTCTGATGCTAAGATCTGTGACACTCCTGGGTGTCTCCAGATAGCTTGAGGTGCTGTAAAATTCCCTCCACAAAATGCCAAGTAAAGTAACTTAAATTCACTTAAAATATGTCACGCATGTTTGGTGGCAAGGGAGGCTGTCCTGGAATCAAAAGAACAGTCGTTAAGTATTTCAAAAGCTTGACCCCTGTCAGTTATATTTCAGTCTAAACCAACTTACGAAGAGATATCATAAATACAGAAAATTAAAGCAAGATGCAGTGACTGCATGTATGGTTTTGTGGTTGGAGATGATAGTTACGGAGGTGGTTTACTTGGGACACGGTTTTAGTTGAAAGTCTTTTTTGTCTTTATTACTAATGACTGAATTAGCAATGCCTGGCAACTGGAAACCCAGTGGACACTTCTGCAACACTCCGTGACAGGCAGGGTAGGCTAACTTCATTTTAGCAGCTTTTCTCTTAGCTTCAGACTTAAAACTATTGAACCGAGACCCTGGTGTTAAAGTGGGGTTACCTATCATTGCTCTGTGATAACCAATTCTTAATTTCCTTAATCACTAAGAGGTTAGTAACTAACACACCACTGTGAGTTTGCCACTGGGGAGTTTGTAACCATCATTCTTATTATAGCTTCCAAATCTCCAATAAAATGTTCCCTGATGGATCACTGCCTCAGGCTTTACAGCTTGCTTTATTCACAACACCCACTTCTGTCATCTGATGAATCTCTGAATGTGGATTTCTTCAAGTCTCTCTGTCTCTCTCTCTCTGTCTCTCTCTCTCTCACACCCACCCACCCACCCACCCACAAGACAAGGCTGAAAAATATCACCCATTTTTTTCATTCAATGGGCCTACCTTTTCTACCAGGAGAACTCAATTTCACTGTTGACTTTCTATTCTTTGTATCATTGCCCATTTAAATTTAAACCTCTATTTTATACACCAGAGCAAGTACCACACTAAAGAATTTGTATCTCTTTTATCATTTGCTACTGCTTTCCAAGAAGAGAAACAAACGTTCCTCTATACTAGGCCTCCTGCATCACATTTCAAAAATTGCCGGAAGGACCACAGTTCTGGAAGTTATGGGTAGTAAAGGAAAAAAGGAAACACACTTGCCTTATTTGTAGCAGTAGCACTGGATCCAGGGACCACGGGCACGTTCGTCACTTGAACCGAAAGGTAATTATTATCTATGAGTGGCCAGGCCCCTTCCACTTTGCATGTCTGAAAGTGATCCTTGAAAGTTCTAAGGTGAGGGTCTCCGAACAAGCCACAGAAAAGGTAACTGGGAGGGCTGTGCTCCCCTCCCCGGTGTTCTCTGGCTCCCGCATGGCTGTGATAGTTACAAGGGTCATGGGTCACTTCCGGGTTGGCAGAGGATGTGGGCCCATCCTTGGAGCAGTTCCTCTGGCTCATGAGGTCACTGATACCCAGCACAGCAGAATGGTACACCAGGTTGCCACGGCAGGCCTTCGAAGTTCGCTGGGTGCAGCCAGCATAGGCTCGCAGCGCCTTGCAGAACTCAGAGTCAAAGCCGTCAATGGCAGAGTTCAGGTGCGAAGTCAGGGCCACGAAGTCCGTGGTGCATTTCTGGATTCGACACTGGGCCGGCGGCTGTTGGCAGTCACCTTGGGAAAGAAGATAAGACCCAACATATAAACGCTTCATAACTTCCTGAGCCAAATGAGAAAATGACATTTGCCTCTGGGAACTGCTGGCTCTATTTCACATACTCCTGTTTTAAGAAGCCTTCAGAAGTGGGGTTGCACTGCGCTCCCAGATGTTTCTCAAATGGTGCCACTGCGCCATGGGTTAACTTCAAACCTCAAAGCATGAGCCACTGTGACTGAACGTGGCCGAATTACAAAGGAATAGCGAGTGAAATATTTTATCAAGGTTGCCACTTGGTTACAGAGTTTAACAAAGATTCTTCTGCTCTAAAGGAAAGCTGAAGACAGGAACTTTGTTTTGATTTTGAAAACTGCGTAAGTGATTTGTTTTGGAAAGCACTGTAAGAGCAGCCCTGTGCACCAAACCATGATTAAAGCTTCCGTACCTGAGGCAGGGGCAAAATCCTACATTATAGCACGATTAGTGAAAACACCTTTACCTGAGCGTAGCATGACTACAGGTTAACAGTATCATGCAGTCATCCAGGTACGAGGTTATTCTACCCTTCCTCAGGCACGGTACTAACAAGCTGTACATGAACAGAAACGATATGCCGGTTTCTACAAAATCCAGAAGCTGTTAATGTACCTGACCAAACAGTGAGCTTACTTCTCCCTTAAGACACCTGTTGCCCCAAGGGTCCTAGCTCTCAAACAGACTGGAAGGACAGGTACACTACGTAAAAAAGTACATAACACTGAAATTAGGCTGCAGAGACAGATGATCCCAGCCACATTTCCCTCAGAAAAAAAAAATCAGAACTACACAGCACAGAATTCCTTACAGTACATAAAACCTTACTTTCTCCCTTAAACCAATGGTTCACATAAAATCCAATGATGTGAACAAAGCTAAAATGAAATAATGAAAACTCAGGCATTACTGCCTGTATTTAAAAAGAATCAATTGTCAAAATATTTTTCTTTTGACACTAGCTTCTCAAATGATGATTCACAAAATCTCTCAAAGCACACACACGCACAAACCTCACAGGAACTGGCAACACTAGGTTAGTTATGTGTGCCAGTCAACTTACTATTCTGTTCCATAATGTGGGAACAAAAGACTTGCTGAAAAAGAGAAATACTCTTACTATCGTCTCCAAATTTTGCAGAAATGAATCATGACATAGCTTGATGTGAAAGTTCTCTACAGGCCCGTGGAGGAGGTCTGAGACATGAAGAAGCTATCCTAAGATGGGCTTTGTGATGGCTTTTTCAGGTTGTCTTACGTACTCAGCCCCACCCCCTCTGTCTAATTTTGAGACAGGGCATTAAAGCCACTCAATTGCCTACGCTTGGCTTAAACTTGAGATGCTCCTGTCTCAGCTCCCCTCAGGGCTGGGATTACAGGCAGGAGTCACCACACCTGGCTAATTATTCTTAAATATACAACGAATTTTGTTGTGGGCATAACAAATTTTAGGAAAATATCGAGATTTAGCACTTCATCTAATAAAGGATATTAATCCTAATATTCTTTTAGAAAGATTGCTTCATATTTTTAGTGTTAAACTGCTTTTAAATTTTGCCTGCAATCTGTTTGTGACTTTACTTGGGAGAGAAAGAGTGGCAGGCAACAACCTCTAACGACAGTTGTGTTACCACTGTTAAATTTCAGAGAACAGAGGAGGAAAGATATTGTAGGCCACACTGTATATTTATTTTCACCTCAGTAAGTGAGAACATTAAAAATTATTTTAGTTTTTGGGTCTAGATTTACACCAATCACTAAATCGTATTTTTAAAAACTCACAAAATCACCTTCATGTGTTTGACCTATTTTATGCTTGCTCAGCCAAGAATTGACAAAAGTCCCTCCAATACTTATAAGGCTCAGTTCTCCAAAGCAGGTCAAATAATTTTCAGTTATTTCTTTTTTACAGCCAAGTAACATAAAACAAAAACAAACAAACAAACACAAACAAAACTGCCAAAGGCCTTAAAGCCATTTTATAGATGGGAAAATCAAAGAGCTATTAGAGGCCTTGTGCAGGTTGCGTCTTAAGCCAGGACACACTGACTTTCCTCCAATCTTCCTTCCTTGCCACCGCAGGTCTTGTACAGTTCTTAAGACTACACATAAACGACAGCACAAGAACTTTCCGCTAAACTCACAGTGCCTACTTGTTCTTTTTATGGTCTATAAAAATCCATCCAAGCATACACTTACTTATAATTATTTCAAATAGTCATAAAATATCAAAAGTAAGAACAGCATGGTAATGCAGACACCACTGCTCAGATGGCAGGGAAGCAAAATTTAGATTCCTAGCCTTTTTCCTTCCTCGCCCCTCCCCTCCCCCTCTACTTTTCCATTTTCATAGCAGGTACATGCTGACGGCTTTGAGAAATCACTCACAAAATACAGCAGTTTTTTCCTGCTTCTGACAGGGTTTCTAACAGTGAACTAGAGAGAAAGTGCTTTTAGGTCAGCAATTTCAGCTCCATGGCAGGCTTCTGTGTGACAACTAATTTGTAGCACACACCCAGAAATACCCAAGTTTCATAAATGTATGACAATCCACACTCTGCCTGTTACAGGGGGTAAAGTAAGCCTCCCTAAGTACCAAGACAAGGCAGAGCAGAAACAATCTCAAGGTTGAAGCCGAACAGGCCATGAATTCTAGAAGCAAGCAAGTAACTCCCACATTACACCTCCATACAGGAACTGCAGAGGTTTACTCAAAACACCCCCCAACAAAAAATATACGTATGTTTACATAAATAAACAAAAGCCATTCCCCAAGGGGAGAATTCAAAATCTGCAGTTAACAAATTTCTCTATTTTTTGGGTCAGATAATCTACAACGGTATGACAGTATTTTCATGCCAGCTATTGAAAGCGCAGAAGAATGTGTGAATCTAGAGCTTTCACTTCATCATTTTTTTTTTTTATTTTTTATTTTGGTTTTTCTCTGGTACCAGGAACCGAACTCACGACCTTGCGCTTGCCAGGCAGGCGCTTTGCCACTGAGCTAAATCCCCAGCCCCACTTCATCATTTTTTAATTAGTCAGACATAAAGGCCTCACATTCAACACAGTTTCCTCAACACCAGGACTACACGTGTGAATCTGGAGCACAATTCCCGGGTTATAATAAAAGAAACGAGATATGCTGCAGCTGAATTGAGCGAAGTGCAGAGCCATATGGGGTGCTGAGGCACACGATATGGCTCCAGACATAAAACATATGGTAGTCCATCTGCAAGGAGCACTTGCGAGGCTCACCTCTCTGGGAAACCACCCCTGCGTCTCAACAGCGCCACCCTTCACAGCGACCTCTCCAAAGCAGCCCTCCTCTCCTTTAGGGTATCATTTCCGCCACTCCTACAAGTGGTCCCAGGAATCAAACCCCACAGCAACTCTGGCTTGTATCTGATGGTGACATCAGTGTGGACACACACATCCAGAGCGGCGTCACGTTCCAAATCCTTACAGTTCAGCAGCTTGGTTTTCTAAATCTTTAAACCAATTTCTTACGCCTCTCATGGGCGGGCAAAGAAATCTTCAAGAGTCGCATTCCAATCTTGTCACGGGATCCTGTGGCAACCCCGGGGAAACAACACCCAACCAGCCAAGGGGGGCGCGGTCGGTCAAGCCAAGCACTTCAACTTCCATTTCATCAAACACACATACTCTGGAAATACAACTGCTTGACACAAGACACTTCTGACCACATCCTTTGGTGGGTAAGGATCAACTGATCATAGACTGTTATTTTCTAACGTTTTAAAGCTGCTAATTTCAAACTCGAATCATCCTGAAACTTACTACTACGCTTCTTGCCTGTGTGCCCCAGTGACGAAGGTAGATGCAGCTGTCACATCACAGTGCAGTTAGCACTAAATTAAGTCGTCCCCGCAAATCCACACTCTGCCCATCACATGGCCTCCATTTTAGCACTGCCGGCGTGACCCTGCAGTAGCTGCTAAGCGAGAACCGTGAAGTTCCCGACGCTCCGGCGCAAGCCTCGTGACCGCCGCCGTGTAAGCGCGAACAGCGAGGCTCTCGCCGGTCGCACGCTGCCAGGTGAACGCCCCTTCCCACTGGGCATTAAAGAAAAATTCTCCGCCCTGGCAAGCTCCTAAGAATCAGCGATGCTTTATTTGAAAAGAGGGTCCTGGACGGCAGTGAACTAGTGTTTTTAAAGGACAGCCGGCGTAGCCGGGGAGCAGAGCCGCCGCATCTGCCAACCTCCCGGGCGGAGCTCCGAACACAGCCCCCCGGGCGACCCGGCGGACGCCGCTCACCCGAGCCGGAGGAGCTGAGCTGAACCCCAGGTTTACATACAGGCAAAAAGCCTTTCCCGGGTGCGACGCCCTCGTCTCGCCCCGCCGCCCCCGCCCCCGCCCCGGGGAGCAGCCGGGCTCCGTGTCCCTCCGAGGCGGCCGCGGCGCCGGGAACCGATCCGCGCCGCCTTTCCGCGAACACCGAGGCGGAGCACAATAAGCATCCGGAACATTTGTCTCGGGTGCGCGGCCCCGCCCGGGAGTCTTTGATAAGCGGCCGGTGGG
>NW_004955418.1:14326708-14331385 GCF_000276665.1 Chinchilla lanigera
GGCGGCGGCGGCGGCGGCGGCGGGGGCGCAGGAAGGTGCTGCTCTCAAGCCCATGCCCGTCCATGCAGGTCTCGCGGGCGCGCCTCGCTTCCTCTTCTTCCTCCTTCAGGCCAGCGCAGGAGACGCGCGGCCGCCACCGCCGAAGCGAGCGGCGCGCCGCGGGCGGAGCGAGGCAGCGGCAGCGGCCACGGGGCGCAGAGGCATCGCGGCGGGCGGGGAGAGGGCGGGGGAAAAGACACAAAGACCGTGAGCGGAGGCCGCGAGAGCCCGGGACGGGCGGACGCTGGCCCGGCCCGCGTGGGCTCGGCGGGCTGACGCTCAGCAGCGGAGCAGGCCGAGCCTGCAGCCGCCGGCGGCCCGGATATCTGCTAGGCGGCCTCTGGTTCGATCAATCTCTGCCCCGCACTGCCGCCCCGCCCCCTCGCGCGCCAGCCAATCCGCGACGCGCCTGCCCTCGGCCGCACCCCCTCCGGCACTCCCCATTGGCTGCGAGCGCGCTTGCGGCCCATCCCGCGCCTCCCCGCCTCCCGCCCGCACGGTAATTCGAGTTCCGCGTCCGCGGGCCGCGAGTCGTTTCGCAGAGCCTGGGCCGGGCCTCCCTCCCCCTCTCCCTTCTGCTTTCTCCTCCACCCTCTTCCGCGATTTACTGTTTCCTCGCACCAATAGAAATCGACGACTGCAACTCTCACTCTCGCCCGCCGTGCGAGGACCGGCCTTTAACCTCTCCCGGGAAGAAGGCGATCGGACTCGACTTCCTCCAAGTTTTGTTCGCAATCGCCCCTCCCCTCTGCCCTGCGCCCGGGTCAGCTCGCGGAGGGAGCGGCGCCGGTCCCGGCCTGTCCGGCGGGCGGCAGGACCCCTCGCGGCAGTCGCCGAGCCGACCCCGCAGCGAGCTGGCCCCGTCTGGGACTCGGCCCCGCGCTGGGGTCCGAGCGGCTCGGAGGGGCTGCGGGCACCTGCGGCCCGGGTGGGCAGCCCTGCTGCTGCGAGAGGCTCGGGTTCTGCTTTCTTGGACGTTTCTCTGCCTCGGGGAGGGCGAGCGGGGGTCTGAGAGTGGGCGAACTTCAACGTGTTCGGTCACAGTGTAATTAGAGTAATGAGAGTGGGGAGTTTTTATGCAGGGTAATTATGCCACGATTTCTTGTTGTTCAGTGGCATTTCCACAGATTTCCACAGTCTGTTAGGTTAATTCAGTGATAGCTCGTTCTATTCTTTTGAGAGTGGAGGGGTCCAAAGCAGGAAAAAAAAAAAAAAAAAAGTGTCTGCAAGGGAAAGGACTACCCAGTGGAGACGGGAGAAGCCGTTTGTGAGACTGATGATAGTTCGCAATTTGCTATCACGATGTGAAGTGGCATCTCCTCTTGGGAATGGCCTCAAGGCCGGGGCCACTTCATACTTTTCTGGTCTCTGCAGTGGCCCGCACCGCTGCCATTTCAAATCCACTTAGTGGATCCTATGAGCAGTCTGCAGCTCTGTCTGCTGTATTAGTCAGAACCTCCAGTTAGGAGTTTGGTATCAACCACAGACACGTGAATATTCCACGTTACAAGGTGCTAATCAATGGACCAGGATAATTGGTGTCAAACCTTAGGTCTCACCAGCTTACTCATTAGACACACTGTAAACTGCTCAAACCGCTGGGTCCCTAATGAAGGACACATACTTGTTTTCACTGTAACTTTTCATTACTTCATACAATGATGACTCACGTGGTAAACACACCTTTCTCTATCCACGATATAATCCAAGCCTTGTGTCTATCTTTAATATGCTTAATAACAGCTTCAGAGTCGCCTGGAGAAATGACTTTTCACGGCAGGGTAGGGGTGGGTGGGGGATATCTGACATTTTTAGATAGAGGGTGGCCTAAATACTGAAGCAAAAATGTACTCCTGCAATTCCTACATGTAATTCGTAAAGTTCATATAACACTAGTGCCTTTTTAAAAAGTAAACATCTATGACACTGGGCTTTTAAAAAAAGTGTTTAGGTGACAAAGACTAACAGCAAAATGTAGGGGCTTAACTTGATTTCGATTCCTATGAACAAGCACCCCACTTCATCAATCATACTTCAAAACATATAACCCCAAATTAAGGATCAATAAATTCAACTTGGCTTAGGTCTTTCTGCTGGTAACTTTTTTTTTCCGTTCAACGCCCCAACTTGTTCCTTAAATAAAGAGGCGTTATAGATTTTTTTTTTTTTTATCAACAGAGGGCGTCCTCGAGTCATTGCAAATCCTGGTGTTAAGAAACAGCCGTTCTTTAGAGGAAAAACTTCACCTCCTCTAAGGTGCTTTATTGCTCTGCTGTTGTAAAATTTGACAAGCTCACGATTTATAAGTCTAACAATTCACTTTTTTATTGCTGCTTAAGTGTTCAGCCGCTAGAGGAAAATGCTAATTTTCACAATTAAACCGCAAGGTGGTTCCTGTTTTCATGACATTAGGCCAGTTGACACACTTGCGGGTAAATTGGGACCGTTGGCAAGGTCTGGGATCAGCTCTGAAATCGAGAGTGTGCCGAATGGCCGTTCATCGTACAGCCGCTCCTCAAGCTTGCAGGCTGCAAATTAAGGAGGATTTTGGACGCTACAAATAAAAATCTGGTAGGGGACCTGGGATACAAACATAAAATTGATAACTTGTAAAGGTTTTTACATTTTAATCAGGAAAAAAATCATGGTGTGATACAACTTGTTCAACTCACAATCCACCCTGCTTCTTGGCAATTGTATTCTTTCTTCCCTCTTTGTTTTCAGGAAGGAAAGGCGAGGTCAGAACAGTACATTTAAGAGACCCAGCAAAGCACACCACCGTGGGTAGGATTAAAACACATGCCAGCAACGTTAATGGATTCTAAACAAGATGCGGTTTCATTTCCTGAACCCGTATGCGCTGTCTTAACTGTTCCCCAGTTACTATGTCTCCGTTTCCAGAAATCTAACACGAGGATCACTGCCTGCTTAACAGATCACCTAGGGCACTGCAAGGCAGGAATCAGACCCAGGCTTGCGATTGCAGCCACTGTAGAGTCAGGGCTCGCCCGCTGCTCCCCAGTCAGGTGAGCAAAGCACCGGCTGAAACAGCCCGGAGTCCGACATCCCAGCGGCCAGCAGAGAGTGATTTGTACTTACATCATTCTTAACCCTTCCGCTCCTGCAGGGGGTTCGTCGGGATCAGGGAGCCCCCGAGCTCCGGAACGCGCAGGACCTGGGTGTGAGAGAGGAGCCCCAGGGCTCGGCGTGAGAGCTGAGCCCCCGGAGGCAAAGAGCCCGGGGCGCGCGAGGGGCATCGCGGCGCGCACCCGCCCGGCCCCCGCACTCCCTCCGGGCTGCGCCGCGGCTCGCAGGGCTCCGAACGGCAGGTGCAAAAAGCATTTGGGAACCGCTTGCCAGCGCGCGGAGGTAATGCGCTTCCTGTCCATTTATCTCAGGAAACCAGCGCAGCCTTCCCTTCGAAACAAAATTAACCTTTCATTAGCCAGCCACTCATTCCCAAGAAGGCCTTAAAAGCTTTACCAGCTCTCTAATGTATTTAGGCTTTTCTTCCAGGCAAACGCAGCCGCGCCGGGAGACTAACAGCATACCCTGGGGGTTCCTCTGGGCTCCCCCGGGAGCCAACCTCCCACCACGTTTCAGCCTGCAGTCTGGGAAACTCCGGCCGACCCGGGAGCCCAGAGTGTGGCACCAGGCGACTCGACACCCCCGAACGAACTTCTCGCCTGAAGCTTCCAGGACGAGTTCCCACTAAGTGCACGGGTGCCTTTCCCACCCGAGCCTCAGCTCCGCTGTGCTAAAGGAAGCCCTCAGGGCACCGGCGAGAAAGGTCAGCGGCCAGCTGGTCCCGGGTCGTGGGCACTGACCGCCCCGGGGAGTCAAAGCGGACCGCAGCCACGATCTAGTGGGTCCGAGCACGGGGGCGCAGACGGGATCCTAGGTCCCGGAGAGACTCATTCGGGGAGGGGGCGTTTGGGGCGCCGGGGCTTTCTCACCCCAGCCCCCCGCCGCCCGAGGCTGGCAGATTTATACCACACAGGTGGATGGAGACCTAAACCAAACAGTCCCAGTCGCTGCCTGCCACTCGTCCCCCACGCTCCCCCGGCCCACCGCAAACTTCAACAAAATAAACAACTCACCACAGGCATTCCCTTGTCTGCAGCAAGACGCTTGCCAGCTGGGAAAATAAGCCGCAAGCCACGCGGCCCGGGCGCAGGAGGAAGGCAGCGCGGGGCCCGCCCCTCTCCCCCAGGTGGGGGCGCCGGGCCCGGGGGCGGGAGTTGGCCTGGCCCGGGGCCGCTCCCCAGCCCCCCGACTCCCGGCGCGAGCTCCCGGCTGGGGTTGCGTCCTCTCCGCAGCGCGATCTCTCCGCCACCTAGGGGAGAGGGCGAGGAGCCAAGTCTCTCAGTCCTCCTCCCCGCCCCCAACTTCCTCGCAGCTGCTTTCGCCCCCTCCAGCCTCCCGCCGAGCCTGAGACGCCCCGCGCCCCCTGCCCGGCAACCTGTCCTGCGCCGCCCTGCGCCCTCCCTGCGCTGCCCGGGTTGCTCCGATGCGGCTGGGAGCGGGCGTGCGGGGACGCCCAGGGTCCCACCACCAGGTCCCAGCCCGGCTCCTCTCTCCCTGCCCCACGCCGGGTCTCGGGTCTCGCACAAAGACGCCTTTCACGCGGCCAGCGCC
>NW_004955418.1:14331537-14339745 GCF_000276665.1 Chinchilla lanigera
CTCCGCGCCCCAGCAGGGCCCGCAGGTCGCAGCCCCCCACGCGCAGCTGCGCACCCCTGCCCTGCCCGCCGCCAGCCTCCTCGAAGGTCTGCCTCCCTGGTGTGTCTCAGACGGAGACGGCGGGAACGGTTCTCTGGACCTGTGCCGAAATCAGCCCGGCTCTCTTTCCTGTCTACCTGAGGTGCCAACAGGACTTGCTCTTAAGTACCCCCAGGATAAAGATACGGGAATAACGAGGGGAGAAAGGGCGGAAAGAAACCTCCAAGACCCAGGCGAGGAAATGTTTTAAAGAACCAGTCCACAAAATGTTCGAGGGTCTCAGCTCACTGTGACCCTCTCTGGCCTTTCACCTTCGCACCTTTTCTTTCAGTTTCTTCATCAAACGCTAGAGGCAGCAACAAGAAGGGCGGGAGTGGAAATCTAGCAAGGGTCCTGACTCTCTGGGTCTGGGTCTTAGGGAACCGATTTAACGACTTTGACCCTTGGGGTCACACGGGAAAGAGTGTAAGGAAGGAGCAGGATGCTTCCGGTTCTGAAATGTTATGACGGTGGACCCCTGTTCACACCCTTTGCGGGTTCCCTTTTTGTGTTTTCCTGTCCTTATCTTCCGCAAGTGCCAATCACACTGAGAAAAAAATACTGCGGATGTTTCAAGGTAAATGTAAGATACGTTGAAATATAGTTTTTGCTATTGAGAATTAAAAATAAAGAAAACAAGAATGTCAGTTCCTGGTGCACGGAAACAAGGAATTTCAATGTCCCCCACTTGCTTTGTCTTTGAAAAGCCACTTCAGCAATCAGTAAAGCGGAGCTTTGATTTAGCAACTAAAGGCTAGTCTCCTGTGTTTTCTCTTTCCCTTCTACCGACACAAAGACAAGCTGCCACATAAAATAATGATGAAAAGGAGTTCAAAGCAAGCCCAGAGAGCCAGCTAGAGGTTGTTTTCTGATGCAGCTCCAGCTCTTCACCACTCCCCGCTAAGGTTGCTTTGGACCTTACATAAATTGCAGGCAAAAGCTGCCAAAATTCCTTCTTCTGACCTCCTATTTCCTGCAGGTATTGGACAATGGAACCTGAATGTCAGCTTGTCAGTCATCATGTAAATGACTTCATCAAATCATCGTTTAATTTTTCCTTCTTCTCATGACACTCCGGATTCTTAATTCCATACCTACTTTGGAACTTTGAGCCTTAGTTCTCCCTGTGGCTAACCATGTCCTGTATTTTTGTAGAGCCCTCCCTGAATGAAGTAAAAAGGTGAAATTTCATTATGAAGGATTAATTTTGAAATTGTAAATCCTTTGCTTCTTTCATGTCAACAACCAAATTTCAGAATTGCTCAGCTTTCATTAGCAATGTACACTTAAAACAATGATCTGTGAAAAGCCCAGCATGGTGGCACATGCCTGCAATCACAGCACTCGAGGAAACTGAGGCAGGAGGATCACAGGCTGGAGCCCAGCCTGGGCAATTTAGCAAGACAGTCTCAAAAAACAAAATAAAACACATTTTAAAAAAAGATTGAGGATGTAGCTTAGTATGAAGGCCCCGGGTTCAATCCCAACTACCATGAAAAACAAATTATTTGCTAAGAAAGTGACAAAACTAGAAGGTAAAATTTTGGAGATAAAGTAAGGGATGATCAGGGAGAGGGGAAAGAAAGAAGAAAGATGAAGTGGAACTGAAAATAATCAAGATATGTTGTATAGATGGACCACTTTCCCAAATGAACCTCAGTGTTCTGTATTACTAATATGCACTAATAAAATTTTTTTAAAAAAGTGATCCATTAAAGAGATTTTTAAATTATATAAATTTGTAAGGTAGAAAATGATCATTTGATACACAAGTACAGTGTGTAATGATCAAATCTGCATAGTCAACATTTATATTTCTTCAAATATTTAAGAAATGTTTTGATTAACATGCAGTAATTACACATTTTATGGGGTACAGGATAATGTTTCAATGTATGTATTGCAATATTTACTTATCAAATCAGTCATTAACATTTTGCTACTTTACCTTTTAATCAGAAAACAAAGTTTCTTTAAATAACAGCTATGAAAAAATGTGAGCTTGTTCAATTCTGTTGCTTTATTTAAACATTTTAATTGACAAATACAAATTGTATATATTGTTGTGACATGTTTTGATATGTGTGTACATTATGGGATACTAAATTAATGTATGAATTCTTCTTATACTTGCTTTTTTTGGTGGTGGGAACACTTCTAGTGGTTTTTAAGAATACAATGTACTGTTACTAACTATAGTCACCACATTGTACAATGTTCTATTGCTTTCATTTATATCAACCTCAACACTCCCAGTGGCCTATTCATATATACTGAAACACTTACATGTCTAATTAGACCTTGGATATTCCACTAATAAAGGATCTGGCTTGTTTTTTCTTGCAAACTCTTTATCTTGCTCAGTGTTATAGAATTTTCCTCTTTTACCTCATTTTGATCTTTTTTTTCTTACACCAACTCAAACCCAAGCTGGAAATGTCAGAGACAAGAGGTTACTTTTTGGTAAAATTCACTTACCACTTCTCTATTAAGTGTAAGGAAACTTTCTGCTTGTACAATGTACATAGGTACCAGCTTTTGAACGTCCATGTAATGGTGATAAAACTTGTGCTTTTAACAAGTTTAGAGAAGGTACACATCTAACTCTTCAGTTGCTGAGGTCATAGCTTGCTTACTTTGATGTTTCTAAGTTTTTCCTTGTGCAAATTCTGGGAATCATTTCAGTTATCAAGAAACACATAGATCCATGTTCTAGTCTTCCTTGTTCTGCTTTTCTTGCATGTTTTGTTGAAAATCTTTTCTAAACCAGTTTTAGACAGATGCCTAACTTAATGACTCATAATGTTTCAGGATTATTATTGCTAATAAATTACACTATTCTGAGTATTAGCAGTTCTGGTAACACAGCAAGGAATAGAATGTTGATAAGTAATTTTGGGAGCAAATGCCACTTTAAATGTGACTTTAAATATGTAGTATTTTATTTAGTTAAATCTCACTGAAGGCTGTCAAAGTCTTTTTTGTTTTATAGAACTAGTATTTAAATTAAATGAAAAGATAAAAGACCTGTTTCTACTTTTTAAATAGAATTTGCTTTGTTTTTTTGCCCTGCACAAGGACAAAAGACAGAGATCTGCTCCCATCACATCATGTCATGGTTAAGGTAAGGAATTCTTGTAAATGTTCAGAAAGTAACCTCTGGGCACATAAACAGTGAACAAAGAAAAATTTAAGCAATTTTAGAAGGTAAGAATTTTACATCCTAGATAGGCCTGATTTTCAAGAGATAGACTGCAATTCCGAATTGTTCCTATACAGATATTATGTACAGGCATACAATAAAACACGTATATAAATGCATATCAAATTAGTAAAGTCAGTATTTCTATAGGAATAGATGAGAGAAAAAGAAAATTGTCTATAAGCTCCTTGAAGTGCAAGAAGGAAACCCAATTTAAAAAATTCTACTTATTATTAGATGTTCAGCACTGAATAAAACAGTAGAATATAAATCTGCAAAGGGTGCCCATTTCCCTGTTGGGTTTCTGTATTACTGTTGCAGTAAGGATATGCACACTCAAAATATTTTTAAATCTTATAGGTCTTAACAGACAATATATATTTTAAAGGTGTTCATATGTTTACATTATATTTTTCTCTATAAAGTGAACTAAAGTTGGTAAAGAATCTTTTTAAAGATGTAAATAGTTGGGAAGGTGCTTATTTGTGAACCAATTTAGACCTGTTATTATTTGTAGTTTCTTTCACACGCAAAGCTCTCTCTCCCCACACTCGCCTATATACATAATGGCAAGAACATTACAGAGATAGAGCAAAATGAGATCGATTAAATCCGTTAACATGAAATCTAAGACAAGTGGAAAATTGGAGGCCCTCTAATGGTGAATACTACAGGTAAGTGTTTGAATTAAGAAAATAGTTGGATATATCCTAATAAACAGATTAAATATATTTACCAACTACCAGCAAAAACCACACAAAAGATACATTTTAGTGTTACTCAATACATTAAAGCAACAAAAAGATCAAATAAGTGAGTGTTCAAATTACTACAAGTACGAAAATATTCAACCTTCCGCTGCCTCTCACATCTCATCTTCCAACTGTTTTCTAGTTTGTCTGGGTCGCAGAATCTCATAGCCACATAGGGTCAAGGAAGCAAGGTTGGACTCAACTCTAAGAAAACCCAGTGATGAAAACTGCATGTTCGTGAGTTCACATGAAAGGACTCAGCTAAATTCTGGAGTGGGGCTTGTTTCAAAAGAACATAGCTTGAGAGAAGGAAAGGATTCTCAGAGGTCAGGCTTTTGCTATTGAGTTGTTAATATGCTCCTCAGCTGCCCCAGCTGGGACTGTCCATCAGTGAAGAATGTGAGGAATGCATGACGGGTGGAGGCATCTCTGTGAAATACTGTAGATGAGGTTTACTTTTCCCTTGCCTCTTGGAGCCTGGGGATTGGAAGAGGAGATGAGGACATATGTCCCCAAAGCTCTGGGTAAGCAATCAAACATTTTTCTTACTAGCTTCTCTCTGTGAAGAAAGGATCTAACACATGTCCATATAGAAATTCTTTCCTTTTTTTCCCCATTAAGTGGTGTTTTTTGAGCACCCACTAATGAACCTGGCAATGTTCTAAGTATAGGGATATTGACGCAAACAATCAGAAGAAGGCACTTTTGAATGTTCTGGTGGTGGAAGCATAAATGGGTAAATAAATCAATAAACAACTTGAATAATGTCACAGTTTGGGGAAAAGAAAACTATGATTGAGAGTAACAAGAGGTAAGAAAGAGCCATTGCTCAGGGAAAGGACTTCCCTGAGAGACCACACTATGGTGGAAATATAATACAGACACACGATGAAATGGGGGAGAGGATCCCAGGCAGAGGTCAAGATCTCAAGGTAGGAACAAGTTTGAGTATTCAAGGAACAGACAAAAATAAGGACACAAAGTACACACAGGAGAATTTGTAGAAATCTAAAGCAGAGTCCTTTGATTTCCAATTGATATTCAGTGAGGGAGGTTTGTTTCCAAACCTTGTGCAAATAAAGAAAAAAAAAGTAGCATTTATTTCATTACTGTGGGAGCTCCATTTGGAGCCTGGCTCTGGAGGGTCTGATTGCAAAAACCCTCACAACATCTCTGTAAAGCACAGGTCAAAAGATTTAAAAGCTCTACTGACTTAGAGAAACACCAGTGGAACAGAAAAGGGAGCCTAGAAATAAATTCAGAAATACAGGCTCAATGAATCTTTGAAAAGAGGGCTAAGAATACATAAAGGGGAAAGGATAGTCTCTTTAACAAATGGTGTCAGGGAAATAGAATATCTATATGCAAAGAATGAAATTGTACTTTTACATCATATTATCATATTCACAAAATCAACTCAAAATACAGTAGTGAAATTTCTGAAACTATAAAATTACTACAGTACAGAGGCAAGCCTCAGGACTTGATATTGGCAGTGATTTCATGAATATGACATAAAAGGCACAGGCAAAAAAAGAAATAATAGAGGAAAGTAATTATAATCAAATAAAGCTTCTGCACAGCAGAAGGAACAGAGTGAAGAAGCAAGCAATGGAACTGAAGAACACATTTTCAGACAGGCTAAGGATTAATTTTCAAAATATTTAGAGAACTCTTATGACTCAATAACAAAACTCCCTAATAACTTGATATTAGGGATATAGCTCAGCAACACAGCACCTGCTGGGCTCTGTTGATTTCATGTACTATATTTATTAATTTTCATATATTGAACCATCCCTGCATTCCTGGGATGAATCCCACTTGGCCATGGTGTATAATCTTGATTTCCTGCATTCTGTTTGCTAGTATATTATTGAGGATTTTTGCATCTATGTTCATTAAGGAGATTGGCCTGCAGTTCTCTTTTGTGGTTAGAACTTTCTCTGGCTTTGGTATCAGGGTAATACTTGAGTTAGAGAATATTATTTCCCTTTCTATTTCATTGAAGAGTTTGAGGAGTATTGGCGTTAAATCTTCTCTAAATTTCTTGTAGAATTCACCAGGGATTCAATCTTTGTTGGTAAATTTTTAAATGCATTTTCAATCTTATTATCTGATATTGCATTACTCAGAATTTTTTTTGCATTATTCAGCTTTGGTAATTCACACATATCTAGGAATCTATCCATTTCTTCTGTGTTTTCCATCCTATGAGAATGAAGATTTTTGAAGTAGGTATTGATGACCTTCTGAATCTCCACAGGTTCTGTAGTGCTTTCACTATTTTCATTCCTCAATGTATGAATCTGAGTCTTTTCTTTTTTTGATAAGATTGGCTAAAGGTTTATCAATTTTATTTATTCTTTAAAAGAACCAACTCTTCATTAATTCTTTGTATTATTTTCTTAGTCTCAATTGCATTGATTTCTGCTCTGATCTTTATAATTTCTTCCCTTGTTTGGGCTTTGGACCTGACTTGCTCTTCTTTTTCTAGAAGCTTGAGATGTAGCATTAGGTTATTTATTTGTGCTCATTCTGTTTTCTTAATGAAATAATTCATTGCTAGATATTTTCCTCTTAGGACTGCTTTCATTGTGTCCCACAAATTCTGTTATATTGTATCTACATTTTTGTTTAATTATAGATATTGTTTAATTTCTTTTTAAATTTCATCTGTGACCCATTGGTTGTTCAAGAGGGTACTATTTAATTTCCATGTGTTTATGGAGTTTTTGCTATTTCTTTCGCCATTAATTTTCAATTTTATTGCACTATGGTCAGATAATATACATGAGGTTACTTCATTTCCTTTGCATTTACTTAAGCATGTTCTGTGGGTTAGTATATGGTCTGTTTTAGAAAACATCCTATGTGCAGCTAAGAAGAATGTGCATTCTAATGTTGGGTGAAACACTTTGTAAAGGTCTGCTAAGTCTATTTGTTCTTAGGTTTGGTTCATTTCTGATATTTCTCTGCTGACTTTTTTTCTACTTCATCTATCTCTTTGTGACAATGAGGTATTAAGTCCTGCCATTACAACTGCGTTATTGCTTATTTGATTTTTCATATCTATTCATATTTGTCTTATATAGTTGGATGCTCCCATGTTTGGTGCATACATATTTGTGGTTGTACTCTCTTCCTCTTGCAGTTTTCTCCTAAGAAGTAGTAGTGACCTTCTTTATCTCTTCTGATCATTCTTATTTTGAAATTCACATTGTCTGCAAACAGAATAGCTTTTTTCTGAGCTTGTGTTGCATGGAGTATTATTTTCCATCCTTTGACTTTCAGTCCATGAATTACTTTTTCAGTTAAATGTGTTTCTTCTTTGTAGCATATGGTTGGATCTTGTTTCTTGATCTATTCTGCCTGTCTGTTTCTTTTGGTTGGTGATTTGAGGCCATTTACATTGATGGTTATAGCTGGTATGTATTGCCCTATCTTTGTCATGTTATTTTCCTACTATCAGCTCCCTTTTCCCACTCTCTGTTTAACTGCATGTTCAGCTTGATGATTTTTTTCTGTTGTTGCTCTTGGAAATGTGGTTATTTTTATCTTTGTCTAGAATATCTTTCTGGACATTTTGTAGGGTTGGTTTGGTGGTCATGAGTTTCTTCAGTTGTTCTTTGTTATGGAAGTACCTTATTTCTCCATTAATTTTTTTTAAATTTTATTTTAAAGATGAAAGAACAAAAACGTATTAACAAATGCACATACATTTATAAAATAATGCATAAGTAATACAAGTAATACAGAATTTCAGACAAGGTGATAGGAAACTAACAATGGTTATTGTACTACATATTGATATCTTCAAATTGGTTGCTCAGATAAACAAATATAGGTATGTAAGGTTGATCAAACAATTAAAGATTAACTTTTCCTTTCAATAAAGCAATAGAAATAAGTAGTACAACTATCTTAGCTATCTTGTACGTATATATTTATATATATATGCATATTTTTGATCTTCTTTCTTTCTTTTGTCTTTTCCCTCATCTCAATTGTCCTTTCCTTTTGAGCATTTTTCTCCTTTCACAATATCTATTATACCTTTCAGATTTTATTCACTCTTTCAGGTTCTTACACTACTGAGACAATATGGTGTTTACACATGCAGGTCTGATTTATTTCACTTATAAGTATGATTTATAGTTGTGTCTGTTTACCTAT
>NW_004955418.1:14343800-14368742 GCF_000276665.1 Chinchilla lanigera
ATGGGCTTTTCTTTATAGGTGATGTGTTTCTTTTCTCTAACAGCTTTTAATAGTCTGTTCTTTTTGCTGAATTTCTGAGATCTTGATTATTATATGCTTGGGTGTAGTTTTACTTTAGTTATGGATAGTTTGAGTTCTATATGCCTCATTTACTGTATTCTTTACCGATTCTTTTACCATGCTTGGGAAATTTTCTGCTATTACTTCTGCAACTATTCTTTTTATGTCATGTCACGTGTGTTGACTCCTACTGTTTCATTTACATCTATTAGTCTTACATTGTTTCTCTTTGCATCGTCTTCCAGTTGTTGAATTGATATTTCCTGGTTCCTTATTATTTTTAAGAGATCTTTCCATTTGCGATTGTTAGCTGCAATGCTGTCTTCAAGATCTGAAAGCCTATCTTCAGCATCATTCAAGCAGTTTTGCCAGTTTTGATTTTCTGGATATCTCTTTGAATCTGTTTCTTTACTTCAGTTGTGATCATTTCAGAGATTTCAGGTGTGTGACCTCTGAGTTCTCATGTAGATGTTCTTGGTTTGTGTATGTCCCACTGTCCTACCTTCTCAATTAATCATGAGATGTTGGTATCTGTTTGGCTCATTCCCCAGTCCTGTGGTGCTGGGCTGTAGTAAAGTTATTATTCCATAGCTTCCTAGTATTGTTACAGAAGGGTGAACAATTGACTACAACAGATATAACATCCTAGCTAAAGTAGTATATAAATAGCAATAGTAATAGCACCAAACACATTTTAGAAGCCAACGAACTGTTGTAACCTTAATTTTGTACCTTTAGCCATAGGAACAAAATCTACAGTCATATGACTGTACTGATCATAAGTTAGGAGCTTGTATGCAAAGTGTTTCCCCTTAGTAGAGTGGCTTTACCCTGTGGTGAGAAAATTTTTGAAGGAGAGTGGATAGAACAAAGATAACAAAAGAAAGTAGAAGCAGTGATGGAGGACAGAGGATGATCATGCAAACTTTGAGAAAGTAGAGTGGACAACAAATGAGGGAGTAAGCATGGGGTTATCTGAACTTGGTCTCTGGGTTTGGGGGCTAGGGTTAGTTTTCTGTGGCTGGAATTCTCCCCAGCCATTTAGAAAAGGGGAAGGAAAAAAAAGAAAAGGAGAAAAGGGGTGGCTCTACCCACCTGTTTCTATTCCGTGTGTCTTTGTCCCCAAGCACAATGCTGGTTCACCTAACTCACCACCTGTTGGCTCATACTGTTACTTTTACTTAGGACTTTTCCAAGCACTGATCCTGCCTGAACATCATGTGCTCTCTGGTTGGGGCCTCATTATGTCACTGGTATTCCTGCTGGCATGCTGGTCCCACCAATGTAGTGGGAAGGGGCCGATCACCTGGACTTTTCCAACTGGCTTGTAGCCAGGTCCCACTGCTGGATTCTTTCTACTGGGTCAGTAGCCAGGTTCCACTGATGTCTAAAATCAGAATTTTGAGTGGATATTAGCATTCCCATTTTCTTTGTAGCACTATTAACAGTAGCCAAGATGTAGAAATAACTTAAATGTCCACTGGTGGATGGATAAAGAACACACACACACACACACACACACACACACACACACACATTCAGCTTTAAAAAGATGAAAATTATACACTAACAATATGGATGAACCTTAAAGACATCATAGTACAATGACATAAACCCATCACACATGTGCAAATACTACATGATACTGTTCATATAGAGTAGTTAAAATAATAAAATTCATGGAATTAATAAGTGTAATGTTGATTCCAGAGACTGGAGCAAAGTCAAATGGGGTGTTATTGATCAATGGATATAAGGTTTTACTTGAGCAATATTAATACATTTGAAGGAAGTCCTATGCACATTATACTTATAGTTAATAAAACTGCTATATTGATTAGATGGTAGATCTCATGTTGTATGGCTTTACCACAATAAAGTTTTACAAATCCTGACAGAAATACATAATAAATTGTTATACAGAATTTGAACCTAGTTCTCCTGATTTGAAAGTCCAGTTGTTTCCATTCAACTTCATTGCTGTGTGTAGTACTAGACAGTTCTGATATTAGAACATGCAGAGACTCATCATAAATGTTTTGAGTCAATGGCAAACAAAAAGTGTAATTAGTAGGAGTATCAGAAATGACCTAGTTGAAAGAAAAAGTTTAAGAATTATTTTTTAGAAACTTTAAATTAAACCTATGGTTTTCCTTTAACCCAAAATAAAGAATCTCTCTTCAATGCCTAGAGAGCTGAAGTCTTTTATATCCTTAGTTCATGTTCTGTCAATCAACACAGCACTTGTCAAGACTTGAATGAATATATTCTTGGCCCAAGTGAAGGCCTAGTAATTTATTTGGGCAGTAAAGTTTTGATAACTGCTCCATTTGGAGATCTCTAGTTTCTAATAAATGCACAATTAGAATTATCTTATGTATATGCTTTTGAATGTTTCATGATTTAGCTTCTGCCATTGCTCTCTATTTCTGTAGGACTGTTTGATCACAGCAGTACATACATGGTATCTATGGTGCTATGCAACATTAGTGGTTTTCTATCACATTCAAACCCTAGAAAGACAATTGGGGGTAATGGTGTAGAAAAGTTCAATAGAATCCATCATGAAAAATGATCTAGGTCATCAGTGTACAGCTTCAGCATTCTTTATTACTTTAAGCAGACAGCAAGTTTGTTATATCAATTTATTCACTCATTTAATCAGTCAGTTATTTGCCCAACCAATCTGCCAACAAATACTTATTTATGAACCACATAATATGTGCCAGATATTCTTCCAAGCACTAAGGATATATCAGTGAAAGAGAAAAGAGATATTAAGAAATATACCAATGAATAAAAATCCTTCTCCCTCCTAGAGGGGAGATATACAGTGATCATAGACCCAAAGATTTCTATAATATAAAAAAAAGTGTAGAGTGCTCTGTGGATGCAGGAGGTGTAATATGGACATGTAATTTTCACAAGGTGGCTAGGGCGGCTTCAGTGAGAAAGTGTTATCTGAGTAGACACTTGAAAGAGGTAATGGAGTGACTTATAGAGCTATCTGGAGGGGGACATTTAAAGCAGATGGCACATGTTTAGCATAGCAAAAACAAGAAGAGAGAAGAGTTTGGTCACTTGCAGTGAGCAGAGAGAATGATAGGTGAGTTCAGAACGTCATAGCAGAGCCAGACTGTGGACATTTTCTAGGCCCTTGTGAGAACTATGGAGTGGTGACTTATGGAGAACTTTAAGTAGTGAAATATCATGATCTGAGTTTTAGGAGTTCACTCATGTTATTATATTGTGAATAGACTATAGCCGGGTAAGGATGGAAAGTGAGAGCCAGTTTGTTTATTTTTTCAATAACTTATGCAAGAAGTGATGAGGACTCCAACCATGGTTGCAGAATAGGAATTGATGGGAAGTGGTCATATTTTGGGTGCATTTTGAAGTTACACCAAAAAGATTTCTTGGTAGACTGTATGGGGATACCTGAGGGAAGAGTCTTTGATTATATCAGAACTGCAGGAATTCTTAAGAATGTTGGGTACTTTTTAATGTTTACTTTACAGACAGTTTATTAAACACTATTTAAGAGATTTTGGACATCAAAAAGAACCAATTATTTGTTGAATAAATAAGCTTTTTTTTTTTGGTGGTGGTGTTGGGGGTCAAACCAAGGATCTTGCACATGCTAGGCAAGTATTCTACCAGTGAATTATATTCTGACTCCAATAAATAAGTATATAGGAAAAATAGAGACTTCCCAGCTTATTATTTTAAACATTTTAATTTTTATGCTGGTGTTGAACTCAAGGATTTATGCATGCTAAGTGTGTGCTTTATTTCTGTCCTATTACCCAGCCTCTTATCTTTAAACATACTTTATTAATTAAATAATTTAAATCATTATCCTATGATAACATACAGAAAAGGAAAAGGAGCACCATCATATCAGAAATATATAAGATATGACATATACCTATCATCTTTTTCATGTGTAGATGAGCTCAAGGGAAAACATTATTTAGAAAATGCTTACTGATAAACACTTGGTGCTGATCTCACTTGATTTCCTATTTATTGTATTCAACTCTTTGCACTTCAGTAGCATATATTTTTATTAGTGTGCATTAAGATGCAAGTTCACAAGGAAGAGACATAAAGATGCATAAGAACAAAGCAAACAAGGAAGCAGGTAGGCCGACACACAATGGAAATAAAAGACCTCAGAATATTAAAGCTTTTACTAAGTAGGAGAACTGATTGTCGCTAAAATTTACAGAAAAGAGATGATTCGAAATGTAGCACAAGCTTCTCTTAGTGATAAGAAATCTCAGCCCTCACTTTTGTATTCTGGGTTTATTTTCCTCTCCTCATCTAAAGCACTTTTGCTGGTCTGTCATTGTCACATTTCTCCTTTCCAAAGTAAAGTGCCATCTAGTTACTCTTTTCTTGTGGCAAATATACAACAGTCTACCTAGATTGAATTCAGGCAGCCTGTAAAAGAGATGAAAAGTCTTGTGTGTAATGAAAGACAAATTGTAAAGTCTACATTCCAAACCCGAGAGTGTACAGTTCATGTGTTTCTTCTCCTTAGGTCACTTCCCTGGATTTCAGAGTGTGGCCTCTGGACCAACAATCTCACATGGCCAAGAACTGGCTAGAAATGCAAGTTCTCAGACTTCAGCTCAGACCTTCTGACTCATAATCTCTGAAGGAGGAGTCCAGGATTCTGTGTTTAAATAACACCCCTGTTGTAGTTTGTGTCTAGACCCTGTGCCCCAAGCCTCATGTACTTTTAGATGGGCTTTTTTGAAAGTAGCTTAATCTAGAGTATGTGATTGATTTGTAGTGCAATGCTGGGATTAAGGGTGCTGGGATTAAGGGTGAGTATTACACCTGCCCAACAGTTATAGCCTGAATAAAAGACAAAGGATACAATGAGGCCTGTCCTCTCTCTCTCTCTTCTCTCATTGCTTTTGCTGTCTTCCACTGCCATAAATGGTTGCCCCTCTGCCATGTGCCACCCTGCCTTGGAGCCAGCTGATTACGGACTGAAACCTCTACAAACTGTGAACTAAATAAACCTTTCCCTCTTTAACTTTGGGTGCCAGGTATTTTGTCTCAGCGGTGAAAGAAAAATAACTAAGACAACCCTCTCCCCAATGAAGCTGGTGCATGCTATGAAAACTTTTTGGGTAGGCCTCATTATTAAAATCTTGCTTTGAAAACCAGCTATAATGCTAGCTCCTAAACACTACTTAGAAATTCAGATCCTTTGGCCCTTCTCCAGACTCACCGAATCAGAATATGTCTTAAAGATAAGATTTGACGGGAGTGTAATAGTCAGACTGAGAAATCACAGGCTGGATTTTTCATAACGTCATTGGTCCATGTCTGGCAGGACTAGAACATATCCTCATGCATGACCCAAATGGACACTTGTACTCCCTCACCTCCAGCAAAGTCTTGAGTGTAGAGGGGCTTACTTTGCAGGGCAGTGGCTCTGGAAGTCTGGAAGCAAGACAAAAAGAAGAGAATGTGGTGAGCGACCATGTGCCAGGCCCTTGGCAGTCACATTCAAATGTTATCTCAGTGAACCCTCACACCAGCCTGATGAGGGAGTTATCTCTAGCTCACAGATGAAAATGCACAGGCTTACAAAGGTTATTGTCCACTGAAGAGTTCACAAGCCTCACACAAAGAAACATTGGAAATGAACAAAAATTAAATTATAATAGAAAATAATAAAGTTCACAAGTGTCAAAGTTAGGGTGAAAATCTAAGTCTTCTTACTCAGTATAATGAATTCTTCCTTTGTCTCAGCCTCGGTCTCTGAGGAGAATTTCACTGTTAACCTCCTGTCTTATGCTTTGGCCTGGTCCCCATGAGGAAAAAGGTCAGCTAATGGAAGGTATTCTATAATGATCAGGAGGGATCCTGAAAATCTTTCCTGATTGGGAAGGGGGAAGGGATGCAAGATGCTAAATAAGGACAAGCTGGAGTCCACCAGTGCCTGCCATATATATGTGTAGAAATATCACCCTGAACCCCATTAATATGTGCAATTAGTGCATGCCAATACAAAAAGACAAAAAATTTCCTCTGCAACATCAAATACGACCTTAGAAGTCCTTGTCTAAAGAAATTCTGAGGTCAAGCAGCATGCACCGAGCCCTGTACACTGTCCAAGGTCAGTTCAGTCCCAGTACCCATGCTGTCCCAGTACCTGTAGCATCTCCTGGGAAGGACTCAGCACAGGCCTTCAATGCCTAACCAGTTCTAGATCACTTTCATTTCCGCAGAGGGCCATGCCACAAGGTCACAGGTTGCTGCCTAGGAAGAGCACTTCCGTGAGGCTCTGGCAGTGGTAAACTGTAGCTGTGGTGCTGCTCCAGGCATGGGCCATCAAACTGCAGAGGATGGCCACAGTGCTTAAAACTGCAGTTGACTCACTTCAGCACTGAGGCAAAAGAAGCGCCTCCTCCAGGAAGTCCTGAGCTGAGCTTGGAGGGAGGGTGGGCCTCCACAGAGTACTTGAAGGAAAGTCTGCGTCACACTCAGGCTGCTGTCTCCTGATTTAGCTCCACATCCTGGTTCCTTTACAAGAAGTGATTTTAATAAGATCCTGAGAAGATCCTCTGTATGCTGAAGTTTGTGAAGCATAAAACCAGCCCTTTTGTCACAGTTGTTTGACCTTGGGGTGCACAGTGAAACACCTTGGGGATGCTAAGAAAATCACCTGGGGATATTTTAAAGAATCCACTCAGAGATTCCAGTTTAATTGTTCTGGGAAAGTGTCTGGCAGTAGGGGTTTTAAAAAAGCTCCCCAGGTGTTTTTGTTGGGCAGGTAAGACTGAGAATCACTGCTTTAGGTAATCAAACAGCATTTATTTGCTTTGGTCCCCAAGTAGCTTCTCAATTTGGTTTCTAACCTTGCAAACCTCGAATAAAGCCTCAGTCTTCAGCTGTATTAAATGATGATGAACATCAGAGGCAAGAGGTGATTATTTCAACTTCCTATAGATGATTAGGTCACTCTCAAAGTGCTTTCTTCAGTTTTTGGCTCACTTCTGTAGAAGAATAAAAACTCTAGAGCAGGATTTAAAAATGCAATCATTCCTATAACAAATGGTTATAGGAATTTGTAATATTTAGCCAGCAAGAGTCTTTTAAAAATGATTTTATCATTTTCATGCCTAACACTTATCTTTGAATCAAGGCCCTGCTTAGTCTGGTGCTGCCTGACTCTCCCAAATCATCTCAGGACCTCTACTCCTCCCATATCACACCTCTCCAGCCATGATTCTGTCCTTTAATATTCCTCAATCACTTTGAGAGTTTTCTAACCTGAGGGTGAATTTCCTTTATTTTCCTTGCCTGAATGCCTTTTCTCTTGATTTTTCCCCTGAGAGGAGACTTTTGTGAAATAACCCTTTCTGATAACTTTGGATTATGTTGATACTCTGTAATTACCTTCTTTGCTCATTTGATTTCTTCTTATTATTTTTTAAAATTTTTTTTATTTTAAAGTTGATTTCTTATTTATCATCTTTTACCAGATGTAAGTTTGGTGAAGGTAAGAACCTCATCTATTTGTTGCTTTATTCCCATATCTAGAGTAATACCCAGCTCAAAATTGGAACTTAACAATGATTCATTGAGTGAAAAATGGAGAAAAAGTGGTGATTTAGGGTACATGATGGTTATGTGGAAGAACAGACCTTTGAAGAACAGAAATTAGAAAAGACATTTAAATTTAAATGTCTTCAAATGTTAGCACTAAAGTCAAAAGATGCACATTGTAACAGGACAGATTTTGATTTGTTATTGATAAGCAATTCACACAATTGAAAGGAGCAATAGGCAGCAATAGAATCGATCTGTCAAAAGTGAGCAGGTACAAGTTCCAGCTGGATGGCATTTTGGCAGGTTTGTCAATCAGGTGACTTGAACATTCAGAAGGTGATTAGTTTTGATGATCACTGACATCCTATTCAATCTTGTGACTATAAAACAAAAGAGGACAGGTGTACTGGCAATATTGAGGATACAGGGTAGACAGCCTTACAGCATGGAAAAAGGCTGAAGCACTTCAAGAGTCAGACACATGACCTGAAAAGAACCATAGTAGTTCTTGAGGTCTTAAGGGCATCTCTATACCATTGCATATCACAATATTTTCATATCACATTCTGCTCATGTATAATGTGACATGTTCATTGTCATTTTTCATTTTGTAACAACATTGTAAGTGTTGCATATTTTATTAATCATTTTCCTATATTATTTTAATGACTTTTTATGTATACACTGTATAAATAGTGTATTTAGGAAACTGATCTTGTAGTAAAATATTTGGGCACTTTTATAATATAAATTCCTAGTGAAAATATTGTTTGTGGGAGTTCAAACATTTAAGGCTTCAATAATCATTCTTTATAATGATAAACATGAGCAATTAATGTTCTTTATTGAAATAATTAGGTAAGAGATTTATTTTGGAAAAAATTCCATCCAAGAAAATTAAAATGAAAGAATGTAGGTATGTTAAATTATAAAGTCAACTTTCAAAAAAATGTTAGTCTTCCAGAAATATCCATCAATCAAGGAGTCAAGAGGCAATACTCTGTCTAAATCTGTGTATGTGATTGTGTGGATTGAATAGAGATGTGGTCAGTACTGTAATCTACAAATGGTCTTATTGACCTTTGTTGGCTCTGTCCATACCATGGGGAAAGGCATTGTCATAGCAAGATTAGTGGGCTAAGATACGCCACTCTTTGATCTGTTATGTGTATGCATTACATGATGTTTCAACCTCCACCTCACTTTGAAGTTTAGATCTTTTTTTTCATGTTTTGGGTCAGCACACCTTATCATAAGGCTTCACTGGAAGTTTTAGAGGAAATCCTGGGACCTCAGGTAATTAGTGAGAAAATGATATAGACTTATTGAAAAATTAATTCCCATATCACATTGGATATGGGCAAAGTTCCTTTTTCCAATGCTATGTTTGATGGAGAACACTATGAAACAGCCCTGAACAGGACTTAAATTAAATAATTGGTTTTTCATATTTACTTGTGAATCTGTCCAAGGCCTAGGCTCCTTGTCTGGAAATGGGCAGTGGACTCATAGTAAGTAACCTCTGTGAGTCACTAATCCCTTCTAAGGCCTGTAATGGCAGATGAAGCCAGAAAGCCTTAAAGGATAAGACAAGATCACAGCCAAGGATACTTGGATACAGTCTCAACTAGATAGAGAGAATAGCCTCAAGCATCTCACTCCTGGGTGGGTTAATTTAATACCTTACTTGGAGAAATCCTTGAGTGGTTCAGCACTTCTTGAGTACTCCCCTCCCTTGTTCTGATAACTAAACAAATATTGGCCCTCCAGGAGAAGGTTATGGTCTTAGTGCTGAGAGAACCTCAAATTCTGTGAGAGGGCTTTGATCCTCCTGGAGCCCTGAAAACATTCCATTTGACTTTTTTTATTTAGCTTTCTCTGTACACTTGTTTGGGAGATTGTAGGCATAATCAGCCCACAATGACTAAGGGATATTATTAACCCAATATCTGGCACCTGTACAGGGACCTATAGTCCTTGGACTGGAAATTTTTAGCCTGAATGAGTATGTCTACCTAGAGTAGAAAGTGGGAGATGGAGAAGGTCTTCATAGGACAAAAACTTAGCTGGGGATGCCTGGAGAAAGGAAGGAAGAGAAGCATTCCACAAAGAATGGGAGTAAGTCTCCATGTTGTGAACAATCCATTTTTAACCAGGAGTAAAATGGGCCAAAAATTTTCATTTGAGGAACAAAGATACATAAAGCTGCTCCAAAGTTTGCTTAAACACTCAAGGGCTTGTGTGCCAAAAAAAGACCTAATAAAAATGTTACAAGAGGTAACCAAATATATTTCATGGTTTCACTGGACATGTACATGGAAATTGATGATTGGGAAAGAGTTGGAAAAAAATCTTAAAAAGGCACACAGTACAGGAAAAATCATTTTTCCTGAGACATTTTCAACTTGGAACCTATTTCATTCAGTTTTAAGTCTGTTGCAGTGCTTACAGTCAAAAGTCTTAGACTCAGACACAGAGAAAACAAAAGAGCTCCCAGTAGAGACACTTAGGCAGGAGCTCCGGAGCATTTCTAAAGAACATCCCATATGGCTCTATCTAGAAATTTACAGATTTTAAAGGAACAAGCAGCCACAAAAGGAGAAATCACTGGCAGTATCCTATGTTTGAAGCCTGTTTCAGGAACAGAGTATTGGACTTATGCTTCTAATCCACCATTACTCAGACCCATTACTTGGGCGGATTCTCCACATGAGATTTATCATGATCCAGATATGACTGGACCTAAATTAGACAAAAGATTTTTATTTTTTTCAAATTCTTCTCATAAAAGATCTCTGCTAATTGGCCTATTTGAAAAAAAAGTTCTGACTTGTCTTTTTATGATTACAAATTTAAAAAACTATTATAATTCAATTTGGCCAAAAATATATTTGAGTGCACTCTGTTTTTGTAAGCAAATTGTTTTGTGTGTGTGTTTTTGTTTGTTTGTCTCTTTGTCAAATCTGTAAACAGTTGTTTTATTTGAGCTCAACAAATTTTTCTTCCTTTTGAATTTTTGAAACATTTGTCTATAATTTAATTTGGCTTATAGATGAATGTCATCTAAAATTAAGGATATGCATCTACCACTGTTACCAACTGGTCAAAATGATGTCAAAATTGGTTTTATAAATGTCATACATATTAACGTTTATGTATTATGACTTGAGAGTCTCTCATTGTTCAAATTCAATGTGTTCAGTGTTGAGATTGTATTTTCATGGGTTATGAAAAATTTATAAGCTAATTAAACAAAAATTTCTGAGGGTGAGGTCAGGACTCCAGTTAATGAATATGGAAGCAGCTGCCTGGAAACATTCTTTCAGTCCTTGTTCATTAATGGGAAGGTCCAATAATCTCCATAGCCTTATGAGAGACACCCCAATAAACATTATTCAAATATATTATTGTGATATATTCACATTGGTCATCATCAAAAGGTTAAGTTTTTAAAAATAAGACAGTAAAGCTTTCTGATTAAAAAATGTTCTTGGTACACAACTAAATTAAGAAACAAAATAATGACCATTCATTATTGCTAGTTTCATGGTGTATTAAATGTATTCATGCCTTACCAATGTACAGTATTCTAAAATGTGTCATCATGCCTGTTATGCTACTCTACTATGTATAACTACGTATTGCTTTTAACTACTTGCTCTTAACTACTCTGAACTTTATTGCTTTTAACTACTTGCTCTTAACTACTCTACTATATATAACTACAAGATGTATGAAACAACACCATAGTAATACTAATCTGAATCTGATTTCAGATTTCTCTGTAAACCTATATAGCTCTTTTCTGTTAGCATTCTGTAGGGATTCAACTACTAGAACATCCTTTGTTGGTAAAAAATAACAGTTGTCTGACTATGCTTTATATTTCAAGGTATGCCCACTACTATGTAATGTCATTAACCTTCTCTTCTGGGTGTTCAACAATTGAGGTTTGGAGACCAAAAATTTAACTCCTGGTTAAATTGTAATTGCTTATCAAAACCTCTAAAACAATTGAGCTTTAGAAAGATAGATGGGCTAAGAGGATAGTCAATATTTTTGCTCTAGCCCTCCAAGGTCAGTGAGAACCCTAGACAGAAGAGTCCCTAATCTTCTAATCAAGGAGATTGTGGAACCACAGAGGAAAGTTATTCTACAGTGCATAGTGTGCCTAAGGAGGGGCACTGGGAAAGAAAAATCTCCCAAGCTTTCAGAGAAAGCAATTTGGTCAAGCACTGGCTGTGACTCATCTATAGGGCTGACACTGACAGAAGAACTGACAGGCACTATACATGGTACCAAGGTAAATCCTGAGAAGATTTAGCTGACCTTGATAGATAGAAAGAAGTTAATTTTAATTAGTACAGGTCTCACTTTAACTTACTCTTAAACATCCAACAAGAAAGTATAACTACAAGATGTATGAAACAACACCATAGTAATACTAATTTCTCCAAAAAAATTATTTTACCTAGAGACTGCCAAACTCCAAGTAACCATACAGATGAAATCAACAGTAAATATGCTAGATTCCTTCTCCCAGGATCCACCAGATCTACCTGATAAAGAGAATTTTTAACTTGTCATAAATCATCTTATCGATACCATCCTGAAACATGTGGCCATAGAGAGACAAGATCTTCAAACCAGTGGTGGAGTCCGCTGCCAGCAGACCTATTATGAATTCTACAGTGGACTGATTATATTAACATGTCTGTGCCTTTTACTTCTGTTCTTATTCTGCTACAGGGAACTGCAAACCTTACAATGCTAGCCATTTTTTGACTGCTGCAATTACAAAATGTGTTGTCCTTTAATTGCTTATCAATAAGCTCAATGCTGACAACTAATTTGGGCAATTACTTATTGGAGTGGTAGACAGGGCCTCTAGCAGGGAATGAGAACCTGATTAATAAACAAGTTCACAGTAATTTCATGATAGTTACATTGTTAGAACTTTGGACAGGAATATTGTAAACAGCTGATAACGTAGTTTGTGCTTATTTCCCACAGCAGGATGTAAATCATCACTGTTGTTCCTATACCCCCAGATCTTGTAGGTTACATTTAATTTTTTGTACTTATCCCTGTTTTGCCAAACTTTGTTTTTATATTCACAATATCTTCTAAATTTCATCTGCTTTTTAAAATTTTTATTTATTTGTTTTTATTTTAAAGAGAATAAAAAATAGAAAAGATATATAATTTCAAAACAAGATGATAGGAATTAACAATGGTTATTATTTTGCATATTGTTATCTTCAAAGTAGTTGCTTGGATTACCAGATATAGGCATGTGGGAACCTTGATGAGCCATGTGGGAGGGGAGATGGTCTGCTTTATTGCTTTTAACTATGGTCCTGTGTCTTATTTCCACTACCTCCAACTTGATTTATCAATGTAGGCAATATTTGGGAATGGGATTAAAAATTCAAATTACTGGGGACTTTCTGTAAGCTAGGCATCATATAGGTATATTTCAGACATGATTGAATTTTCCTAGCCTTCATGGTGGGCAAATTATTATTATGACTATTTCACATATGGGGCTATCAAGGTGCAAGGATGTTCTAGAAGCCAGTTTGAACCCCTACATGCTTGCTTCACAGTTCTGTCCACATCCATTCTTGTCCTTAGTTAGTGTACATACCTACTATGTTCCAAAAATTAAGCCCAAAGTGTTCATTATTCTTTACAACATATGGCTTTTCTAGCGCTCCATTTTCAACTTGGAGCCCTTTGAAATTCCTGGGCTTACTTCATTCAATTCCATTCAACAATAGAGTACCGAATGCCTATTTTATGTCTGGCCCTGTGTTTCCATAATATCAGAGGAGCAGAGTTGAATGGGGTTAGTACCCTTACGAAAGGGCTCCTCAAAGCCTAAGTGCTCTCCTGCCCATCTGTCCTTTCTGACATGTGAGGAGGCAGGGTTCCTCTCTTCCTAAGAGAGGTAGAATCAAAGTGTCCTCTTGGAAGAAGAGGGGAGCCTCCAGCAGGCACCAATCCTGCCTAAAACCTTCCATCTTGGACCACTCAGCCTCCAGAATTGTGAGAGATAAATTTCTGTTGTTTATATGGTGGGAGGGGGTCCTTAGGGCACACTTTAAAGTCAAGTACCATGTCTATTTTACTGTTGATAACTTGTTGGTTTATAAAGTAATGAAGAATGCTACTTGCTATTTCCCGATTGATTTAAATAGTGCAAGGTACCAAAGAAAATGTGTTTTTGTTTATTTGTATCCCCTTGGATCAACATCTTAGTGATAGCTCTTTCATGATTTTTGTGGTCTCTTTTCTCCCCCTGTCCCCCTTCTTATTTGTCTGTTTCCTTCTGTACAGGGTTATGCACCTTGTGATACTTACATTTTTATAACAGATCTTTATTTCTTTTGATTTTTCTTCTTCTCTCATCTTATGTCTAGTTAGTATCAATACATATGTCCATATAGATGTGTATATATGTATTTATGTGTATATATGCATCTATTATTAAACTTCATTAGTGTTGTAGTTTGAGGTTTTTTTCAAGGGGAACAACACAGGACACATATTTTATAAGATTATTTATAACAGTGACCCAAAGAATCATATTCAAAGAGAATGCAGGAAGTCTGTCCAAATACTAAAGACCAAAGAATCCAGCTGAGGGTCTGGATCCCACGCAGTGTCCTGCATGAGTACAGCTGAAGACCTAGAGCCCATAGCAGTGCCTTCCACCAGTCCAATTGGAGGCCTAGAGCACATGACAACATCTCATGCAGGCCTGTTTCATGGACCTACACTGTGAAGGCCCACAGGTCAATGGTGGAAGCTAGAAAGTCTGTGTCAGCAGATGAAGGACCTGGGCTAGCAGGCTGAGGAATCTGAACTGGAGCAAGGAAGTGACACTCAACATAAGAACCAAAGCTCCCTGCAAACGTACCACAGTCATCCTCAGAACAGTGAGGTCCAGAGCTCCTCTGATGATGAGGAGAGCCAAGTTCCCATCAAAAAAGCTAATGCAACAAACTTCTCCAGGAGACTAAGCAGGAGACTAAGCAGTACACCATCTTCCCCTCTGGAGCCAGAAAGTGATGCTCAAAGGGAGGACCAGAACTCGCCCAAAGTGACCCATAGCCATTCTCAGCAACAAGGTCGCGAGCTCCTGTTCCAATGAGAACGAGCCAAGTTTATCAGGAAAGCCAGCATGAAAAGGTCCTCCAGAAGAATAGCCCAAGTAAATCAGCAGCTCTCTACCAGCTTCTCAAACAGCTTCTACCAGCTCCCAACAGCCTCCCTTTTTCTTCTATTCTGCCTCTTATGCTGCCAGAAACAGTCCTCAAGTGGGTCTCCCACACCCAGCACCATGCTGGTTTAGTTCAGCTGGGTGTTACAAATTGACCACCAGTTGTCAATATACCACAACTAGAAAGAAAAACAATGAATTTAGTAAGACAAGCATGAATATCATCATTTCATACAGAGGGAAGATTTTAAATGGTTTATCTGTGACCTCATAGTAACTGAGTTTGTCAGGTGGCAGTAGAGGCAAATTCTTAATGTGTGTTTCTCATAAAAGTAATTAAAAGGTTTGACTTTATATATTTATGCCCATGCTATTGGGGCATTTTTCAGTTTTTCCATAGTTTTCCTAAACATGATGATGTGTTAGTATATTTTAAACATACAATTTGCATTCTTCCTATATGTTATTTTACAGCAGTGTTATATCAAACTATATATAACAGTGTTACTGTTTTATAAAACTTTGCTTTTACAATTGAAAACAAATTTACTTTCACTTGATATTACAATAGTTAATATTTTATCAATTTCTGTTGTTTACATTTCTCTTGGTTATGTATATACTTTAATCATTCTTCTAGTGGGAAGCTTTCAAAGTCCTTGTTTGAAAATGTTTCTTGTTTTCCTCACTCCAAAATGATTTTACATGTAAAAAATTCTCAGTTAATATTTATTTTTCTCACCTTATTAAAAATAATACTATATTTTCTTCTTAATTTATTTTTATGTTTCTGTTTGTTTCTTTAAACCTTAAGGCTGGACATAGTTGTTGGTGGTGCATATCTGTAGTTGGGTGTTCAAGGCCAGCCTGGATTGCATGGTGAGACTTTGTCTCAAAAAACCAGTCAACAAATATCAAGTAGATTCCGATGTTTGATAGTGTTAAGTAGATAAACTATTGCTTCTCTATTATTTTTTTTGTCCAAGTGTGTTATCATTTGCTATGAGGGGTATTAAATCTCCACTAAGATGATCTAATTTTCTACTCTTTTTATTTCTCAGTTTTTATCTTTCATATTTGGATTTTCCTTATGCAGTAAGCCCTCCATCATCATGAAATTTCCTTTCTGTTTTGCCATTTGTGATCATTTTATCTAATGATCTAATCATAATTGAGTTTTTTATCTAATCATAATTGATTAGATCTAATCATTTTATCTAATCATAATTGAGTTAGTTTAGCATGTCCTTTTCCATTTTACTTTTTGCTATTTATTTTTTGGTACAGTATGTACTTCTTTAGGCTGCATATCTGTATTTTATCCCTTCTAGACATTTTTCCTTTTTTTAGAGTAATTAATACATCAATATTTAGTGAAATTATTGTTATGGCTGGATTGAAGATTGTCATTTTTTTATATTTTTGTTACTCTTTTTAATGTTTGTTTTTCTTTATGTTTTCCTCTGCCTTTTTTAGAATTGTTTGAAAATTTTATATTTCCATAAAAATTTATTTTTTGCTGTAACTTTTCATATTACTTCTTCTAATAGCTGCTTTATAACATATATCCTCTACTTTTCACTGTGTAGAATTTGATTGTTATGTTTCATGTGAAATAAACACACTTTTCAATAGTATATGTCCATCTACCACTGGGCTTTATTTTATGGTTGTTATATGTATTCCCCTGTAGTTTTAAACCCCACAAGATAATGCTGCAATTTTCATTTTAAGGAAATGCTTTTCTTATATTTACCCATATGTTTACCATTTCTTATTTTCTTTATTATTACATGAAGAGAGCAGTTTTCATCAGTTAACATTTTTCATTTGCTCAGAGAAGTTTTGTATTGGAAATTTTTTTTTACTTTGCTTAAAAAGCCCTTATTTTGCCTTCATAATTAAAAAATATTTTCACTGGATTTTTTTTTTTTTAAATTTTAAAGAGTAAAAGAAGGACAGCATAGCACTAGGGTGATTCACCGAATTACAGACAAAGTAGTAGGACATTATCAATGGTTGTTATTTTACCCGTTGGTATCTTCAAGAAAGTTTCTCAGGAAAACAAATAGACAAATAATAGTGAGTTACAGACAAAAATGATAGGAAATTATCAATGGTTGTTGTACTACACTTTGGTTTCTTCAAAGTGGTCTCTAGGGAAAACAAATAGAGCTATACAGAGTGATCAATCAAATAATCACTGACTATTCTCAAAGGTTGTTGTTGAAAACACATAGTAGCAAACATACATCCATTTACGAAATAGCATAGGAACAATACAAACATTACAGAGTTATGGACAGATTAGTAGGAAATCATCATTGACTGCTGCAATACATGTTGGCATTCTCAAAGTGGTTTCTCAGGAAAACAAAGATATGCAAGAAAAATCCAACAAGTAGTTACAGCCCAAGGGTTGTGAAAAATAGCGGGTTACCTCCTCATCAGTGACTCCCCTCAGTGTGGTGTGACAGCTGGAAGGAAGGCCAGGACTGAAAAGAAGGACCGAGAGACCAGCACCAGTGTCCAGCAATGGGCCGTCCACTTTTTCCTCTATAGTCGTGATTTCACAGGGCTCCTCCTTCTCTATGAGGGCGATTCTACAGGATCTGAATATTGGGCACCCATGTAATCCATGAAGTCTTGGTGCAGACCTCTGTGGAGCTCCACTTGCTCCTCCACCGCAGCCTGTAGAGTTAGGGGAATAATGGCCTCCACGGGGGGTCTCAAGAAACATTTTCAAACAAGGACTTTGAAATTGTCCCACTAAATTCTACCTTCAAGTTCAGGGTCTAGAAAGAAAACAAAAGAAAAGATTTTTATTTTCTTACTTGCCATCAGATGTGGTGTATCTTTCCTGATCATGCTCAAGCCTGACTCATAGTTTTAATTATTTACTGAGAGATGAATATCAGAAAAGGGAGAAAACCAACATATTGTATAAAGTAGTACTTACCTGAAACATTTTATGTTAGAATATTTTAGATACATTATTGATGTTTCATCCTCCAAACAACCAGTGAGTTAGACACTACTCACACTTCACAGTAAAAGGCTGGAACTCAAACAGTTCAAGTTATTTGCCAAAAATGACACCATGAGTAATAGGAACTGGTTGGTGAATCTAGACCCAAACCTAAGAGAGAAGCATGGTATCAATAGGGCTGGACAGGAAGCAGAGGGCACAGTATACTCTAAGCTCTGTAAAGTTTCAATCACTCTTTTTGTAGAATCACATGTGTAGCTCAATTATTCATGTCCTTGTTCTTGATATTAAACTCACTCCCTTTGTGCAACAGGGAAAGTTTTTGTTCATTTAAAACCGATGTTTTTAAAGCTGTTGACCTTAGAGTTGTCATCACATTTTTCCTAGTTCAAATATTCCGAGAGGTAAGATAAATATATTCTCTGTCATGTTACTGCTAACCATTTTGACCCTTCAAATAAAATAAAAGAACTAACTTATGAAAAGTAATGTCTAAAACAATATATGAGTTGGAGTATCTCCACTCTGGAGTAGAAGTATCCCTGAGGAGAAGGCAGGCATCTAAAAACCAAAGCAAAGCAAAGCAAAGCAAAGCAAAGCAAAGCAAAGCAAACCAAACCAAACCAAACCAAACCAGAGAGTAACAAATAGACTTGAGTAAAATGAATAAGGCAGAAACACTTAGGCAGTTGGATTCAAGAGAAAGAAATTTCCCTTGAAAGATTTTCAAGATATCTCAGAAGAAAAGAAATCCAGCATGGAGAACATCTCTATGCATGCAGCCATTTCTTTAGCCAAGCTTGGAGTGGCCATAAAGAGAGCAAATTGGCCTCAAAATACGGCTTAGTTTTGGCAGGCGCTTGTGCTGCTGAGCTATATCCCAGGCCCACGGCTTAGTTTTGGAAAATCCAAGTATGTATAATTTCTCTATGCAGAATAAAAGATGCTCTTTTTAACAAGTTTAAAAGTAAAACATAATGACATAACTTTTTAGTATTTATAAAAGTTAAATTGTTCTGTTAACTTAGTAAATTGAAGTAATTTAAGACTGTGTACCCATGATTTATATGGCTTTTTACTCTAAGATTGCTATTAAGTAATTAAATGGGGCTTGTCCTACAAATGACTATACAGTTTCTTTAGAAGAGAACGTTGTTGAGGAGCAGATGTGAAGAAGAAAATCCATGAAACAAAAGCAGGAGAGTCATCATATTTTTTAAAATGGTGGTATAAAATTTCAAAGACTGATGAAAAATTTATTTGGAACAAATCTTAGAATAACAATGATGATAATAATAATAATAAGCTATTAACCACTCTGTACGTGTCAGGAATTATTCCTAGAGCCTTTTTATGCCTTATCTCATTTAATGTTGGTAATAATCTTTATAGCAGAATATGTATATATAGTCTCTCTACATAAATATATACAGTTGTTGTCTTACTATATCTGTTTGCTTTTTTTTTGAGACACAGCTTCACCATTTGTTCAGGCTGGCCTTGAACTCAGTATTTAGGCTAGGCTGCCTTGAACTCATGGTGATCCTCCTATATTGGTCTCTAGACTACCGGGATTATAGAAATGTGACACTATCCTGGCAAAAGTTTTTCCTTTCTGATTAAACCCAGAGTCTCATGATTGCTAAACAAGTGTTCTACAGTTAAGCTACACCCCTAGTCTCAAGACCATTGTAATCTTCTTTTTATAGTTGAATAACCTGTGCCACAAATGTTAAGTAAATTTTCCTAAGGTTCCACTGTAAATGAATATGGAATGAGGAGTAAATTCTAGTAGTGTGTTTTCTCCTACACAAGAGACATGGGGTTAAGTCCTTACTTAGGTATGGAGTGTTTTGTGGCTTTAGTAATTCCTATAGGTACTTCTCTTAGTCAATTTCCTATGGGACAAAATATCTGAAACCTACAACTTGAAGGAGAAGTGTATTTTGGCTTATGGTTTTCAGAGGGTTCAGTCCATGGTTGATTGGCTCCAAGGCAGAATTGCACGACAGAAGTGCATGGTGGAGGAACGTACTCATTCCATGGCAGCCAGGAAACAGAAGGGAGGCACCAGGGACACGAATATACCCTTCCAGTTCACACCCCCAGTGACCCACTTTTAACAAGGTCCCACCTTCTAACAGGACATTCAGCCATTGGATTGATCAGTGGATGAATCTACTACTGAGTTAGTCATCCCTCAAATCCAATCATCTTCCAAACCCATAAAACTTTTGAGGGACATTTTAAACCTTAACCAAAACACTACTAAACTTTAAAGAATGGCTCAAATTCAACATATGCTGGTATTCGTTTATACAACAACTTGTGGGAACAAGTGTGACCATTAGACTGTCTGTCAGAGATTCAGACTTCTTCAAGAAATGAGTCAGGGAAAGCCAAAAATGATGTGATAATGCAGGGTATTACCATACTGACTACAGCTTTACCTTGGGAAAGTGAGGTTTCCCCACAAAGACTATAGTGAGAAACCACACCTTGGTGCTCTCTATTCCTGGAAGGGGGGGGAAAGGACAGGAGTTATCTTTTATGATTTCTTTCTATTGCACTTTTCCCAGTGGTCATGTTTATTCCTCTAGAGCTCTAACACTTCCATACTCCCAAGTTGTTTGATATGCCCTGCAGTAACCATCCAGATAACCAGACACTAAATGTACAGTATGGCAAGTGTGAAAATGGAGACCCTCAGAGCAGCATGAGGTATGGGTGGACCATGAAGGCATGAGGATTCACCTGAAATTCCAGTTAGCTTGGGGGCCTCATCAAGGTTGCCAATACAGGCAGCAGAAGAGTGATCCAGGTAGCGTTTGGTGATTTTGGAAAGAAGAAAAACTAAGACACTGCGAGAAGGCAGATGGTTTTTGTTTAATCAGCAGAGCTTTCAAAGTCTTCCCCAGGGTCATTTCCATTCTAGCCAGCCAAGGGAAGAGAAAATGCAAAGAGCATCAACAACAGGTTTTTCTGGGCTGGCTGTCCAAGGTGTACTTAACTTTTGCTCACATTCCACTGAATAGAACTCAGCCACATGATTGTGTATAATTGCAGATACTGGGAAATGTAGTCTCATTGTTCTCTGCAAAGGAGAGGGAGAAAATGCTATCGAAGGATATCGGACACATCTATTCTATTTAACAAGGTGAGGTCTAGAAAAATGGAATGTTTTACTAAAAGCCACACAGCTTAGAGTCTGACTTTTCTGTAAATTGATGTACTTCTTACTTTTTTCACTCAAAAGTTATTTGCAAAGCTGCAGATACGAGCATTTATATTCTGCTTAATATAACAATTTTGTGTAATTTTGAATGGATGGCATTTATAAGATAAATTTAATAGACCTAACCATATCTTACCTCTTTTGGCATTTAAAAATGTGCAATCATGGGAAAACACTCAGTTTATTTGACATTAAAAATTAACAAAGTTAGCAAAAATTGGGTATTTTAAGCAGTAAAAATAAAAGGAATTTATTGTTTGACATTTAAGTGAACTCGAAGGACTCAAATCTATGGTTTCTCTTTTAGAATAAACTGTGCTATTCTTAATATCTGATGAAAAACAGGGTGATGTAGTTTAAATGTGAGTTGGATCAATCCAAAATATGTGGTTACAACAAATGTTAAAAAGAAAATATTTTCAATATTATATAAAAGAAAATAAATAGGATTTCTCCTTAGCTTCAGAACTTTAGCTAAGCCTCAAAGTTGAGGTCAATTGATAAGAATTTTAGGATTTAAAGAGATTTGCAACATACATTCAAGTGGTGTCTATGTAGATCTTCAACCATCACTCACTGTAATCTATGAGAAAGAATATTAAAGATTTATCAAATAGATTCTTTGAAGGGAACTTTTAGGCATACCTAATATTTAGGTAATTTTCCCTGCTAATTCACTGGAAAGAGAGGGTGGGTTTGAACTGACAACTGGTGGTCAACTTGTAACACTCAGCTGAACTGAAGCAGCATGGTGCTGGGTGTGGGAGGCCCACCTGAGGATTGTTGCCCGCAGCATAAGAGGCAGAACTGGAGAGGAAGAAGAGGAGGTGTTGTTAGGGAGCCGTTGGTTCTCCTGGAGGAGCTTGTCATGCTGGTTTTCCCAATGAACTCAACTGTTCTCATTGTTGAAGGAGCTCAGGACCTTGTTGTCACCGAGAATGGCTATAGTTCATTTTGGGGGAGATCTGGTCTTTACTCTGAGCATCACTTCCTGGCTCCAGAGGGGAAGATGGTGCACTGTTCAATGTCCTGGAGAAGCTTGTTGCACTGACTTTCCTGATGTAGATTCAGCTGTTCTCATCACTGGAGGAGCTTGGAACCTCATTGTAGCTGAGGATGGCTATGGTACTTTTTTAGCTAGTGCTGGTCTTTACTTTGAGTGTCACTTCCTGGCTCCAGTGCAGATCCCTCAGCCTGCTAGCACAGATACTTCATTCCACTGGCACAGACATTTTAGCTTCCAGCACCAACCTTTGAGACTTCCCAGTACAGCCATGAAACAGACTTGCATGAGACATTGTTGTGGGCTCTAGGACTCTGGTTGGACTTGTGGGGGGCATTATTATGGGCTCGAGGTCTAGCTGAAATTATGCAGGGCACTGCCATGGGATCCAGATCCTCAGCTGGATTCTTTTGGTCTTTAGTGTGTGGACAGATTTCCTGCACTCTTTTGTACTAAACTCTTTGGGTGACTATTATAAAATAACCCTATAATTATGTGTCCTATATTGTTTCCCTTGAAACCGTGACTACAACTGGGAGAGGGTGTATCATTCATTTTTTTTTTCTCAAGTCATATGTGTGTGTGTCAGTAGGTGGGTGGGAGTAAGGAGAAGATAACTAAAAATAACAGTTCAGAAAGTTGAAGCTGTTTGCAAAGAAGGGGACTGGTGCTTCCCTAGAGTGTGGAAGACTCCACAGAGTCATGTGAATTTGTTTCCTCTGCTGGCAAGGCAGTGATGGAAAAGCCAACAGTTGGTCAGCTTATATTCTGTAATTTGGTAGCAGTCAAACACCAGCCTCTTCCTGTGGGCCAATTGGACATATGGAGAAGGAAACTAGGGTTGCATTTTCTCAAGGCCCCCGGCTCAGAGCTGTGTTGGAGCAAGAGAAACCCGGCACCATATCCACTGGGCCATGGAGTATGTACCGCTCCAGTGTGCCCCCTGGAGACATTGGTATCAGATGCCCACGCCTGCCTCTTGGGAGGTGTTCTTGGGCTCCGAATTGTTGCTTCCTGTCAGAGCAAGCCCACTAGTTCAGTTCTACTTTCAGTCGGGCAGCTCTTACCTCACTTCCTTCTTTATGTTTGTCAATCTGCTTTCCTTTGTCTGTGGGATTGCAGAGAGTAGCAGCCAAAATGTAAGAATTTTTCCAGGAGATTCTGGTGCTATTGAATTGCAATGAAGCAGATAATCTTCACATAGACATTTATAATTTTCTCTCACCCAGTTGATTAGCCTTTTAGTGTGCATCATTATCCTCTTTTCTTTTGTTATTCAATTCCATTAAGCATTGTGATAGGACACAATTATTTTGGGAAGTCATCACACAAGTCTTCTGTCTCCCTTCAAGTGAGAGAAAAACAAAGTGGTGATTTAAGGAGTTCTTTTGACTTCTGATGTGTTACAGTCTCCACTGTGGAAGGAGAGGTTTCAGATTTAGAAGGACCTGCTATACCCACAGCCTTGTTGGCAAGCTTTTCTGCTTTCCTGATTACTTCCTTCAGAATGGAGCATTTTAGTGAGATTTTTTTTCTTTCAGGTGTTTGTGACTTTCTTCCTCATCTCAGTACTGCTTCAGTGAGTATGAAAAGGAGATGGATTATTCCCAAGGTCCTTTACTTTTTAAAATGTAATAGAGAAGGATTGTTTGGAAAGATATTTTCACATTTGCAATAGTACTTCTGAACAATTGACCCTCACGGGGTTTGAATGGGAAAGGGCAAACAAATTCCAACAAAAACTCAACTATTTTCTTGTTCTTGTAAGATTAATACATGTGAATAGAATAATTTAACCTCTGAAATTATTAAACTTGATGAAATAAAATTACATAATAGCCTAGTGAAGAGTATTCACAAAATTAAAATGTTGTAATAAATTGCAATTTTCCCATTTGCCCATTAAAAAATAAAGACTCTTATTGATCTCAGGGGGGAATATAGCAGCTGAAAAAAAAAAAAAAACCAAATTAGCAAAACAAATTAAACACCTTTTCTCCTGTTTGAAATGTTCTCTTTGATAAAGGTAATTAGATATTTAAGACTTTCTCCCTCTTTAGTCCTTTTAATAATGTGTCAGGAAAGAAGATAGAAATTGTAGTCTAAAGAAATTCTTTGTACAAGTTGAAAGGAAATGTGATTTATAAACTTATTTAGGAGAAGAAAAGTAGGAAGATGTTTGAGAAGAGACAACCAATTTCAGGTGTTGTTTACATTCTGTGCTTTGAGGACACACGGAATAGAGACACTCTGGTTTCCTGATGCAGCATCCACAACAGATTCATGTGACTGTGGTCCCGTGGAGTTGTGTGGCATACAGTCTGTCTCACGTGACTTGTAGATAAAAATCCTGCCTTACCATCTCTTTTTACTTTACCTTTAGAATAAAACGAAGGATAACCTTCTCATGTCCAGTATATTTAGTTTATTTTCACTGAAGCATCGACAAGTTAAGTAGGAATATCTCAAAAGGACTGACTGTACCTCAGAGAGGGCTGGTTGGCTTGTGAAAATAACTAGGAAAGGCAAAGGAGATGTGTGGGATTGGCAGGAGAAGCAACAATACTGTCTGTGCCAAAACAATGACAGCTGGCATTCCATGGGCTTTTGCTATGGATGTTAGTACTCAAAATTGGGCAACTTCAGTATTTTTGATTATGGGTGGCAGCTTAAATGGTTAGCTTCTGATTATTCTTGGCCAGGTCATCAGCAGATATACATTGGTCTTCATTATTTTTTGATCTCTTCTTTTTAATCACCTCCCCAACCAAATTTCATATTAAATGCACTTCATATTAAAACATAGACAAGAATAAATTATCTCCTGTTGGCCAAATTGATTTTTCTTT
>NW_004955418.1:14368861-14457785 GCF_000276665.1 Chinchilla lanigera
TTTTTCTTATTCAGCTTTCCTATTGATATGAAGATGGAAGGAGAAAAAGTTTACACAGACTTGCTTTGATGCTTATGATAATGGCATGCATTCAAAATGTAAAGAATTGGCCATAAATATATAACTTAAGACTCAATATAATGCAATGTTTTTCATTTAAAAGACATCCTGGACAAGCAGAATTTCACTTATGAAAATTTTTATTTGTCTTCTTTTTCCTCTGTGGCTCAAACTAAGTTTCTCTACTTATGGTTTTTTTAAAAAAAGACTTTGCTGGTGAAATCTATTCAGGAATGTCAATTCTAATAGTTTCTCTCCCACTGTACAGTGTTCTCTTGAAGCTTCCTGAGGAAGACAGATTCCAAGGCGGATACAGAGTCACCTTTCAGGGATAAAAGTCTCATGTTACTGTTGTCTTAGCTCCATTTCTTCACATGAAAGTTGTATTATATGAAAATCTGTTTATTTTTCTTAATAGTAGATGTGATATAGGACTTTGATTACTGTAGATTTAAATAGCATAGAGGTAAATCATGTGTTTTCAGCTGCTTCCTGGAAAAGATGATGCACTTTTATAAAACAGGCAATATTTATTCATTGGTTCCATTTCTCTCCTGACAATCAATATATTTTTGTGAGATAGCTGGCCCATTTCACTCTAAAATTCTGGCACCGTTCTCAGTGTTATTCCTTTTCAGGTGACCTTAGTTGCCTCTGGCTTTACTACTTTCAGGATTTTGGATATCATCTAACAATTGCTACTCCAACCCAGTGTTCCTCCACTTAGAACTCACAAATTCTCTGTTATTTGGCTATTTGGTTTCCTACTTGAATTACCCATCGTTGTGTGTCTCACGCTTTTGTATGATCTGTGTCATTTTCTTTTATCCCTAGTGCTAGCCCTAGTCTGTACCTGGGTTTCTCTGTGGCAGTACAAGATTTGATATACTGAAAATTTATCAGAACTTCACATATGTGGTGGCAAAGAGCTCGCAGTGGAGCTCAGGGGGCTAGCACAGTACTTTCCACCTATGTCCCTGAAAAGAGAAGTAATGTGGCCCTCTTCCTGGACTGGAGCTTTCCCATTTCTTGGCATGAGTGTCAGAATGATGCAGATAACACATCCAACCCCATCTTATTTTTATTAGTTCCCTGGAAAGGGAACGGTACAAAATACCCTGTTAGGGATCATAAGAAAATCGTGAGAAATAGTCATTTAGGAAATAAATCAGGCAGAAACAGCTGTGCAACAATGACTCAAAGAGTCAGAAAAAGTGTAGGAGGACCATATTTTGGTCCTAGAGTAAACTAAATAATGGCTGTTCCAGACAAACAGGAATGCTTTCTCTTTTTTGATATTTTTACTATGAGTAACTGAGAATAATTTATAGGTGTACACTAATAATGATTTCTCTGCATGTCCCCATTTCCTGAATGCTTAAATTGAGCCAGGGGTTGATGATTCAAAGCATTCAGCATGTCAGTGGCTGAATTTGGTGAGATCCTTCATTCACTGAAGGCCCCACTGCTTCTAATGACCTACATATAATTCATCTTAGCTTCATCCAAATTAGGAGCTGACATTTTTTGGTAACACAAATCATAGCTTCTTGTCAGTAAAAGAACGTCAGTGTGGGAAATGCAGCCTACTGGGAGGCCCAGTATGTTACTAACTTTGCTGTTTTTGTACAGATTTGAGGGAATCTAAGAGTTTGCCACCTTTCTGTTGGCACAAACATACATATGCTTATTGATGACGTTGATTTTTCTTCAACCCAGGTATTTCCTGCACAAGCAGGAAAAGGGAGCATTCTGAGGATTTTCTCCATAGTGGCTCAATATGATTAACAGTAAAAATCCATTACATGTTTGAGTTCAGCAGGTTTTCAGGAATGATTTAGAGCGATAACTGTAAGACTCAAACATAGGATTAGGATAGTCTGTTTTACTTTTTTTCAATACATTTTTAGAATTTTAAAAATCTTTTTTTTTCTCTGATTGCTTTCTAAGCCTGCTATATTTTAGTTTTTCTCTGTTATGAGATTGAATGCCTATAACCAGAGACCAAGTTTATTCCTTACTGTGCCCACCTGCCATTGGCTTTGAGAGAATTTGAAGTCAAGTTGACTTGTGTACATATAAGAAAAAAGGTGCATATGATTCAAAGTACCACTGAGAGCTGTTGAAAGATATATTTGGTTTGATTCCAAACATTGTTTCTCTAATGCAAGAAATGAATTTACCAATTATATCTTTACATAGGTAAAAGTTATATTAATCCCTGAATAGTAAAGAACTCTAGCTACATGTTTTGTGACATAATGATATTTTCTATTCCATATCTCTCTTTGAAGAATTTGGCTGGTACATTATTAGCATTTTTATAAGGCAATTGTTTACTCTATAGCCTTAGAAATATTTGTGATTAAGGGGCTGGGGGTTTAGCTCAGTGGCAAAAGCGCCTGCTTGGCAAGCGCAAGGCCGTGAGTTCGGTTCCCGGTACCGGAGAAAAACCAAAAAAAAAAAAAAAAAAAAATTTGTGATTAAATTTGTTTTAATTTCTGGAATCTTACTAGACACTTTAATTAACTACTCTTGTTTAAACTGTTTTCAAAATTAACTCAGTAAAAGTCAACTAAAATATTCCAGATTTAATTGTGCTTAGAATTTTCAATAATAAAACATTGGCTTCACATAGCCATAATTCTTAATGAATAGAAGTTTAAAAATGTAACCTTTTTCTGTGAAAGAATCACATCAGCAAAGCTCCTACTAGTGTCTTAAACTTAAAAATCTGCTTGGAATGTTTGCCTTGATCAGGATGGTGGCACTACTCATCTTCCATGCCTTCCCTACACATATATCATTCTTGCTAAAAGTCATTGATATTGACAAGTAACCCGCATGACTTGAAACACAAAAAAGTAAAAGAAAGTTTGAATAATATTCATTTATATTCTATGGACTAAGGCAGTGTGAACATTAGAAGATTGTATGTAAAAATGATTGAAATATAAAATACATGTGTTAGATTAAAATATTTAGAACATCCAAATTGTCACAGTTGTCTGTGACCAAAATATTTTTAAAAAATGGCTTTCTGTATTTATCAGAATTCTTTTAAAATTTTCAGCTCTTTAGATTAACGTTAACGTAGTCTGTGACAAAGTAATAGAACAGGCTCATGTGGTTTTTCCTGGTGTCATACTATCCAAAACGATTCTAGCCAGCAGCAAAAAAAATTGACATCATTCAATTAGGGTCATCTGGTACTATTAATGGAATGAGAGCGGATTTCAAAGTCCACCTTACTTTTTAGAATTTTTTCAAGAAAGCCATTGGGAATGCTCCCATTTCAACATCTACATATATGTTAAAATCATAAATGAATATGAAAGGGTCAAAATCAAATGCTAGTTGTCTGTGTTACTTTTCTCATTACTGAGAAAATATCCAACACTGAAAGTTAAAGGAGGAGAGGTTTATTTAACTCACAGTTTGTAGAAGTTTCAGTACATAATCGGCTGACTCCAAGGCAGGATGGCATGGCAGACAGGCACCACAGTGGAGGAATAGTTCATGGTGGGTAGAGGGTAGCAAAGCAACAAGGGATGACCACAGCTCTTCCTGTCCTTTATGCTTTACCTGGGCTACACAGGGCACATAGCACTCACACCCTTCAGCCTAATGCCCTTGACCCTAACACTGCACCATGAATCAATCCCAGCATCACATACTCTAGATCCAGCCACCTCTGAAAAATCTCCACCTATGACTGCATGAGGTGTTGGGGGGACACCTAAACACAAGCCATAACACTAGCATAATGAGTACCACAAATTTATACATATCATTACACCACCATTTTGCTATGGCTTGGAATAAGAAAACTGGAGCTTAAAATATTTGCTGATGGTGCAGAAATTATTGCTCAACTCACATTACAGCTACAGCATCTAATTACACATGCTAAATGGTTAATATATATCTATGTACATTTATTTGTATATTTTTCCTTTTGTGGTGCTGGGGATGGAACCTAGGGCCTTACTAGGTAAGTACTCTGTCCTGGGGCTATATCTCCAACCCCATATATGACACATATAACTCATCCAACTGCCCATCAGTTCATTCATTTGTCTATTGATGAGAGCTTATCCTGTATACCTGTAATATTTACACATCCGTTCCAGTAATCGAGAGTACTGTGAATGCAGTGATGAACATTTGACATTCTTTTGTTGATGCTATTTTATATTTATTCTAGTCTAGGGATTGGGGCTAAAGTAAAGGGCATAGAACTGAAAATGTCCAGCCCATTTTCCATTAAGTAGCAGCACACAAAAATAGACAACTAAAAGGCAAAAGTCTTCAAATTAATTTTTGAGAATGTAACAGGAAAGTGATATAAGAGAATAGCTGCAGATGTCAAAGACATAAATAATTAACAAAATTATCTGTGAGATTTTCCTCATTAATAAGTTCAAAGGGTAAGATTGAACTTACTCTACATTAGGACTTGAGGAGTCCTTAGAACAACCTCATGTTTTAATGATTGTGTTTGTGGCCTTAACCAAGCCAAGTCCTTGGTTGGTACATAGGAATTTCTATGTAAACTGGCTGCTTCCATAATTTTATTAAACACTCCACAAAAAGGGCACAAGAGATGAAAGCATGTGAAAGAAGAGGATAGTGTCAACTAATCTCAAAATGCTTACTAAGACAGCATTTTTGCAAAACAAAAATTGATCCTGTCCCTTCTGAGATGTTCTGCATTTGTAAGTGAAATTTAGTTATCAGCATCAATTTTAAATTACTTAAGATGATACTCAGTATATAATACATTAACATCAAAAGGGAAGCCCTAGAAATTATTTTTCTGCATAAATACATTTTCTACTTATTCATTTATTTCTCTAAAATTGAATTGCTATTGTTTCTGTTCCTTAAAAGCATCTGAAGAAAAAACTCAATGAAACTTCATAGCTAGGTAAACACAGTGACAATATAGCCAGCACATGGGTCTCTGAATGTAGATACTGTTTCAGGTATTGTTTTAAAATCAGAAATAGGAATATATACTGCCTTCAGTATTCAATTACAAGATACCAATATTAATATGAGGCTTTATATTATAATAAAGAGAAATCAGTGACATAAACATTGAGTCAAAATCATTATCCATAAATTTTGTTAGCTCTTTGTTATATCTACAATTGAAGATTTCTGAATCATATTTAAAATAAAATATAAATTGTTACTGGTAAGTTGAGTTGTGATTGTCTTTCATATTTTATCACAAAAATACATTGATCATTTCATTAAGGATTTAAAAGTTGAAAGCTTCAAATAATTTTTATCTTGCTAGCATAAGTGAACATGGTAACAACTAGTGACAGCTTCAGATTAGACAGGCAAATCAAATTGATGTGTATTTATGGAAGATCTTATCTATAAAAATTGGTCTTTAGACACAAGTAATTCTCATTTTTTATGTTGGCAAAGGGTTTCTGAATGATCATGTATCTAAGAGCAATAGCTAAATAAAATTTTTGCTGTGTTTTAATGCTTATCAACATGCTATTTTTGTCTGAGGCATAATTACCACCATGATGAAGTTAAGTGATTTCTTGTACGCTGAATATAAAAACAACAAACCCATGGCCAATATGAAACAAAATATATGATGGCATAAAAAGAACTATTGGCACATTTTAAAACTTCATATCAAAGGCTGTTTATAGTGGTGAAATTTCCTCAATCTTAGTTCTGCAGTCTATGAAATGTGGTGTTTATAATATAGAAAGATCTTTTATAAATATAATTTCACAAATATGGCAAAAGCCAGAAAATATGACTACAACTGGTAGCATGGAGCCTACCTAATTTTCCTTTGTTCAGTCTTTACCTATGTACTTCTTTCCTGAGCTGTAGGCATAGCTCAGTGATACAGTGTGTGCTCACCAAGCTCAAGGCCCTTGGTACAATCCTCCACATTAACAACCTCCCCCCACAGTAATAGCAACAATATAAACAAAAAAACAAAACCCACTTTTTGTGGGATATTTCCTACATACTTTAATGAGAGTCTGGGCAACACAGATTACCTTATCAGAATTCGTTAAGGGATACAAACATTTTATAAAAGTGACTGGATGGGGGGCTGGGGATTTAGCTCAGCGGCAAAAGCGCCTGCCTGGCAAGCACAAGGTCATGAGTTCGGTTCCCGGTACCGGAGAAAAAGTTATGGTTACTCATTAAATGAAAGTATGCCTGACATTCCATAATTTTGTCTGAATGTTTGGAGAACAATGCCTTTACAAAATACTGTAATATCAAGAGTAGGAGCATTGGGCAGAAAGCAGAAGGGAGAAATATCTTTATGACTAGCCTTGATGCTTCTCCACCCAATTTTTTTTCACATGATTGAGGCATGTGCGTCTAAGCCCTAACCTACTTTAGGGGTTTTCAATTTTTTTTTTTTAAGATACAGAGAAGTGCCAATTTTTATTTACGTAAAGATTTGAAATCTCTTTTCAGGAAATAAGAATGGAAATGCTGAATAACCAGGCAGATATGAAAGTAGGCAGTGACATTCTTGAATAGGGTAGTGTGGCAGGTTCTGTTATACATTCTCTCTATTGGTAAATGACACAGAGATAATATTAGAATAGCACCTGGCTTGAGATAAACCCGGTAAGCCTTAAAGATCTACCAGCAGAGCTGGATTTACTTATTTGTTTTTTTTTTTTTTTTCGGTACCGGGAATTGAACTCACGACCTTGCGCTTGCCAGGTAGGCGCTGTGCCGCTGAGCTAAATCCCCAGCCCCTTGGATTTACTTCTTGGAAACTCTTGGCATATGTTTGGAATACTTTATCAGTAATATTGGATTTCTACTGTGATTTCCTATGTATGAAAATGACTTTGTTGAATATACTTTATTAAATACACATTTAAAAATGCTAATATGGAAAATTCTTTTTCTGTCCCTTGTTTCTCTAATGTTTATTGAGTACCTGTATTATCTTAGAGATTAAGCTCTAAACACTCAGAAAGACCTAAATGATCTGAAAGACGTGGACATCATGGTTCAAGACTTGACGTGCAAAGGGAGCCATAGCACAAAGCAGGGCATCATTATTTCCATTGAATTAGCACAAATGCCATAAAGATCTAGTAGCGAGAGGGATTGCTGTCAGCCTTTATGATCAGAAACCGAATTTCACTTCTCCAAGCAATCTTTACTCTTTTTAATGAATCACGTATTTAGAAATGAAGACCTGCAGTAGGGTGAAGCTTTTTGTTCTGTGTCCCTGTGTGTTAGGAAACATATGTATTGCTTTAAATAAAAAAGGATTTTATATATACCTTACATACATACATAAATATATACATAAACATGATTCATCTATCTTTAAATATATATTTTTAAAAATCATGGGCTTATTATACTGGATTCTTCATTTGCATTTCATACACAGGCTTCGTTCTCTATTTCTCACTTTCCATATTGTAACTTCCTTCCCTAATACTGTGAAACCCAATTCTCATTATTATTAATGTTGTTAAATTAGCTTCCCCTTTTATATAGCTGATCCCCCTTTGCAGCTCTTGGGCCCTCTCACATGCAGAGGCTATGGTCTGCCTCTTCATGTCTGACATACTGTGACGAGCCACTCTACCATGGCATGCTGTGCTCACCCTGGGCAGGCCAAAATCAGAGTCAGCTGACATGTGACTTGTTTCATAAATATTTGATTGATTAACATATCTCAATACCGCAATGTTCAGGGTTTTCACAGAGTGTAGTGAAAAGAATAGCAGCATCCCATAATGCCAACAAGTCTAGGCTTTATTTCTCAGTTAAAATTAAATTATATTAGCATCCAACTCCATTTATTTATTCCAGGCAATAGAAATTTATTTCATTCCAGGCAATAGAAATGAAGTATGCAAATATATTTTGGATGAAGTTTAAAAGGCCCAGGATCAATGAAGAGGAAGGAAAGGCTTTTCTGTTGACATTTTAAACTGACTCATGTAATAATTTAATTCTGCTGGGCTTAAAAAAGAAAAACAGATGAGGTGTTTGAAGATATAATATAAAAGAAGGCAAAAGGTGCAGAGAAAAGAGATTAGAAGAGAAAATCCTGTGGTTATTCCATGGCATTTTCTAGCCTTAGCTTACTATAAACATGGAAAGGAAAAACAATTTATTCTCAGTCTTGTAGTGTTTAAACATAATTAACATCTCTATGCATCAGAAAAAATAGTCTAAAATTTTTTTAAGATGTGTAAATATTTTTGGTTCAGGACATGCTACCTCATTCAAAAATATTGTACCTTGGTACTATGAGAAAACACCAAAAGCAGGAAGGTCGCTCTGATCTTGCCTTTACCTTCTCCTTTAAAATAGGTCATAAAAAATTCTCTGACCTTTAAAGTAGGTCCTAAGACCTTTATGTGAGAAGTGCCTACCTTAAATCCAGGGGAAAGAAATACATTTATTTTTGAAGACACAGGGACATAGAGAAGAATCTGAATAACTTTTGCTGAGCTCCTCCTAGTTTGTTATTATAAGACCATACCCCATTTGTCCAAATGGGCATCTGTATGACTGTACACTCTTCATCATATCTAAGCATAAAAATGCACAGGTTTCTCCCTTTCTTTGTTTCTGAAGGCTCCCACATCATGTAAAACTTATATTAAATAAATTTGTATGCTTTTACTTGTTAATCTGTCTTTTGCTGTAGGTGACTCAGCTACAAACGTAGCAATAGATAGGTGTTTAGTTAATTCAATAATGACTTGGAGATTATGCCTAACATAGGTTACAATCACATATCTATAACTAGCATCTTTATAGATGCTGACAGTTAATCAACATCTATAAACCAGGCCAACACTGATCTGTGTATGTTCTTAATGGAGTGTCAGTAATGTGGGATGGGCAATAGATTGATGCCAAATTCTTGTGGGAAAAGATTTATAGACTTTCATGGTATCCTCCTTTGCCTTGTTCTTTGCCTTAATAGACTCCATTTACCTGAGGTAGAATTACTAGTAGCATCTACTGCAATGCTGAAAAGGCCTCCAGTCTGGATGATGAACTATATATGATTACCTTTATACAAAATTTGGAGAAAGAAAGGTAAAAACTCATTTTGACCCTGAAGAAGTAGGGCAATTTCAAGCAAGTCATTGAAAGCACATAGGCCTTAGTCCCTCCCTGTACCACATATGAGTGCAAATTGGACCAATCAGTGGCATTTCACACCAGATGTAACTTCTGGGTGGTCTTTAAAGAGAACCCCATTTAGAGTGCATTTCAGTGATGCAAGGGAAGTTTCACAGACTGCTAGAGTGAGGGTGGGAGGTCTGCAGTTGAGAGAGTTTCAATCACCATATTATGGACAGCAGGAGAAAAGCTTTTCTAGCTACAGCTGTCACCTGAAACTTCAGCCACTAGTTACTTAGCACATAGCATTCTACTATTTTCCTATAATATCTAAATGCTGAACACCATGCTCTTTATGGTGGTGTCATAGCTTAAGAAATGTAATTTAGCACTCTTTGTCCACAGTATTCAGTGTTGACAAAATGTGCTGTCAATGCTGCCTTTTGTGTAAGGAAGGGAAAACAAGGTTTAATAGGATTTTGTACTTGGGTAGTGTGATTCAATACTAATACAGTATGCTCAGGTGCAAAATTATTAGTAACGTAATACCTTCACGTTGAGTATTAAGATAGGAATGGGATTCTTGTGAAGATTTAACTGAGAATTTTAAGACTGGATTGGGAAATTTAGACTTTTTAAGACCACCTTGTCTGATGAATTCTATCAAGAGAAAATTCTGTGCATACAAACAGGGAATATTTGATGCAATAGCGCTTGAATACAAAGACACTTTAAAATATTTTTTAAAAAATTAATTTTTATTAGTACCTGTTTTCTGTACACAATGATTACTTTCCTCATGGGGAGCTGGTGCATGTACATAACATACCTTATTCTTCTTATGCCACCTTCCCGTGCTCTTTCTCCATTCGTAACAGCTCTACCTCTCTGTTTCTTATTATCTACCTTTTATTTTGCTCTTTAATTTATTTATCCTTTGGGTTTCTTATATATACTTCAAAATCTTTAATCCATCTCAGGAGAAGGGAGTTAAACTGTTTGATGAAATGGTAAATATGAAGAATGAAAAATAAGTTCAAAAGATGAGAGAAGGAAAAATAAATCAAAATAAGGAGGAAAAAAATATAATGGCCAAGAGTCTTTAAGGATCAAATCAGGAAGGAAACCAGTAAAAAATATGAAGCCCACTACTCCAATAAAGTAGAAATATAACAATCTGCATTTTCTTGCTTGCAATGATTGAACATTTCCAAAGACAGTTGTGCAAACAGGTTCTAGGCATTTTTGTAAATTTAAGTAAAAATTTAAATAAATTTTTGTTTACTTAAATAAATTTAAATAAAATTATGTGACAGTAATACAAGTATTAAAAATGGTAATGTTTTCCTTCATTTTAATGAATTCTTTGCTATATAGAAATAGACATTGTAACTCAGGCTTACTTGGGACACACACACACACACACGTGTGTGTGTGTGCTTGCGTGTACCCCTATGGGAACAAAGATCTCCTGTCTCCCTCTCTTTCCACCAGCTGAAGCTTGTCATCTTGTCAGGCATCAGGCAAACAGCAGTTTTGGAGACAAAAAGTGTGGCTGTATTGGGTGACTCTCAATTCTATTCTGTTGGCTAAATAAAGTCTTTGCCAACTGCTGAACATAACTTTTGAAACTGTTCTCATTTATATCTTGGCAAACCAAAAATAAAATGGGTAGTACCTTCACTAGAATACATCACATTCTGTTTCATGGATCTGGACTCTCAGAAGTTATTTTTAAATATGGGAGTTTGGTTACATCTCCTATTCATGAGTATTTAGGCTTATAGGATTTTGGAGGGCAGGGATCCTGAATATCCCCTATGCCAGAAGGACTTGCCAAAATAGCACTTTAAAAAAAAAAAAATCCCATGCATGGACAATCTCCCAAAGTTTGAGAAAACATGGAGGTTGAATTACTTAGCTTATGATATCCAGCACTATTTGCATCTCTATACACAAAAAATCTTGTATTTTATATTCATCCCAACATTAAAGCTTAATGAAGTTGTTTGCCACCATGACTCTGGCCTCTCTATCACAATTATAGGGCCAACAAGCAGAACAGGTGATTGATAATGTACAGAAACAATCATATTGTTAAATTATTTGATTTTTCCCCAAAACTGATATGCTTAGATAGACAATATTTTGACTATTTAAAGTACACAATTATAATTCAAAACTACTATTTCAAGGAAAAGTTAGGAAAATGAAACTATTTTAAGGTAATTTTCTTTGCTTAAATTTACAAAGCAAAGTAATTTAATATTTACACACACATTAATAATTCCAAGCTTGTTTATTTACTATGTAGTACTTGGCATTCAATAAAGACTATCAGTGGCTAAGAATTATATGCAGACAAAGTAAAGCATAAACAGCATCAGAGCTTCCTTCTTTCTTTTCTCTTCCTTTAATGACTGTATGGTACAGTGTTATCTCAGAACCCCCTTTATTTTAGTCATTAAAATTCAGTATCTGGGCAACCCACGCAGGCCCCCTTCTGTCCCTCTCTTGGACAGAAGCTTTCTTTCGCTCAATAAATATATTCTGCTCTTAAAAAAATATAAAATTCAGTATCTTGGGGCCCATCAGTGTTATGTGATCACAAGTTTTTGGTTGTGGCCATTATTTTTAAGTTACCCTGAGAGTCTTATGCCTTAATAATTGCTAGCAGTTTTTTAGTCATCTCTTTTACTTCCTCCCAGAAAATGTACCTTACTCTGAAGTGCTTCTTTCAAATGCTTCTTCTCTTCTGTCTTAATACTCACTTTACATTAAACAATTTTTGATGTGCTGGTTTAGGATCACAGACTTCACTTATCCTTGACAATCTGTGACTTGCTGATAAAAACAGAGTCAGCAACGGACTGTAAAAGATTCTGTAGTCATTCCCCATTTCCAAAACATAATTCGGAAAGAATGTCCAGTCTTGGGCCAGTGGCATTATCTTAAAAATAAGGTGGTCTCGCGCAGGTCGGGCGCAAGCACAGAGGCAGGCCCGTGGCTCGCGCTGGTGAGGCCCACCCGGGTGGGGAGTGCGCCGGGTCTGGCAGTTCCTGACCTTTCATGCACTTCTTCAGCCTGCGCCTTCGGCCCAACCCCGCCAGACCACGGCTTCTGCTTTGGAGGAGTTACAGAATGACCTAAAAGAGGTAAAGGCATTGCTAGAAAAGGCCAGTAGGAAGAGAGTACGTGATGCCCTGACAGAAAAATCCAAGATTGAAACAGAAATAAGGAATAAGATGCAAGACAAATCACAGAAGAAACCAGAACTTCTTGATGAGGAAAAACCAGCTGCTGTGGCTGCTCCCATCACAGCAAGATACACAGTGAAGATCAGTAATTATGGATGGGATCGGTCAGATAAGTTTGTGAAAATCTACATTACTTAAATGGAGTTCACCAAGTTCCTGCTGAGAATGTGCAGATGCATCTCACAGAGAGGTCATTTGATCTTTTGCTAAATGATCTAAATGGGAAGAGTTACTCTATGATTGTGAACAATCTCTTGAAACCCATCTTAGTGGAAGGCAGTTTAAGAAAAATCAAGACTGATACAGTTCTTATCTTGTGTAGAAAGAAAGTGGAAAACACTTGGTGGGAGTACTTAACTCATATTGAAAAAGTGCAAAGAAAAAGAAAAGCCATCCTACAATGCTGAGACAGATCCTACTGAGGGATTAATGAGTGTTCTAAAGAAAATTTATGAAGATGGAGATGATGATACGAAGCTAACCATTAATAAAGCCTGGGTGGAATCAAGAGAGAAGCAAGCCAAAGGAGATACAGAATTTTGAGACTTTCAAGTCCTTTAGAGAACTATGATACGGAAATACTGATATTTCCAATAAGGGAATGTTGGTGAGCTGCACATAGAAATTTGACAGATAGCCACAAAGCCTTCAAAGTAGAGGCAGTGACTTCTCCATTTCTTACTGGAGCATTTATTTAAATGAGATACACACATTAAGTACTTCCTCCAAAGATGGTTCCATTAGTACCCTGGTCATTTCGTTCATGAAAGGATCACATGGTATTCTCATTGAAATATAAAAAGCAAGTCTTACCTAATGAAAACAGTACATTATGCATCTTTTTGTTCAGCTGGGAGGTAGAAAACAAAAGTAAATGCTTGCCTGTAAGTTACAGATGTCAGCTCCCAGTAATGTAAGCATAAGAATAAAACTGAATTTTTGTATAAAATTCAAATTTGTGCTTGTGCTTCAGATTTGTTCTTGAGCAGATGATCCCCTATTGCCAGCTGGAGCAGTGTGGATAGCAGGGATTCCCATGCAGTAATCCAATCACAAATGCTTCTATCTAGATGTAAATACATTTGTTTATGAATAGAGAATTGAAGTAATAGAAAAGCATCTTCATATACCAGTTAATAAGTTCTACTCTGGATCAGAAAGCTTCAAAACTAATCACCTTAAAGTAAAAATAATTAATTTGAAAATCCATTCATTCCTATGTTCAATAAAGTTGGAATTTTATGTAAAAAAAACCAAAAATACAAGGACAACTCGTTAATCATTTGATTTTCATGCTGGGGTGAATGAAGCAGGAGTGTCTCTAAAGAGCACACTGTTCTTTGAATGCTGGCCGCATTCTCCTCACATTGGAAATGATTAATCCTTTTTTTCCAGGATTTGTGAAGTCAGCTAGTGAAGTAACAGGACAGAAAAGGAGGCATGCAAAATGAGATAACACACACCAAGTTTGGAGAAACAGGATGTAGTGTTGTCTTTCCTGATGATCCTTCTCCATAAAGAGTAACTCATGAAGTGAAAAAAGTCTTTGCTCAAAGGACTAACATTCTGGGTCCTCCTATTAAGAGGAAGAACTTGACAGTTGTTATTATGTGTCGTTATTTACTTAATCTGCTTTAAAATCTTTCTCTCTCTCTTTTTTGAGACAGGGTCTCACTATGTAGCTCAGGCTGGCTTGGAGTTCACCGTGTAGCCCAGGCTAGGCCTTGAACTCACAGTGATCTTCCTGCCTCAGCCTCCCGAGTGCTGGGATTACAGATGTGGATCACCATATCTGGTTGCTTTACAATCTTCACAGTGGAGGTTGGGACAGATGCTTCTGAGAGAGAAAGTGCCCTGAAATTTTTAGAAGGTGCTTTGTGAGAGAATAGGACTAATGTGTCACCATGGGGTATTGGGATGTAGTTGGGAGGGGAAGGTGAACAAGGAACATATTTATGGAGCATCAGGGGGTAGGTAGCGAGGTTCTAATGGTATAATTTAGGAATTCTTATTTTTAATCAACAAGGCAAATTGGATATTTTTAGGATATACAGCTAAATATAGTATAACAGATAAATTAACCTATGTAACCTGTTCATTACCACATAATTACAATTTTTGTGAAGATATTTTGAATCCATTCTCAGAAAATTTCAAATACATATTATTCACCATAGTCACTGTGATGTGTCTTAATCCTCCTAACTGAAATTTTATGCTTTTTGACCTCCCTCTTCTTCAGCCTCTAGTAAACACCATTTTATTCTGCTGCTATGAGCTTGACCTTTTCTATCGTTCACATGAATATGATTGTGCAGGCTGCATCTTTCTGATGCTGGCTTATTTCACTTGACCTAATAACCTTCTGGTTCATCCATGTTACAAAAGACAAGATTTCCTTTTTTTTTTTTTTTTTTAAATATTTTTAACTGACGCATAGTGTTTGTACTTCTTTATGGAGAACATTGTGACATTTTATTACAAGTTTACAATGTGCAATGATCAAATCAGTGTGCCTGGCACATCTATCTACTACACATACATCCTATTAGATACTTTGAAATACACAATCCAGTGTTGTCAGCCATAGTTATCCTACGGTGCTAGAGAAGAGTAAAAATTATTCTTCCTAACTAACTGCAGCATTAACCATTCTCTCTCCAACCTCCCCTCCCCCATGCCCTTCCAGGCCTTGGTAACTAGTATTTTACTCTGTTTCCTTGAGACCAACTTTTTAACTTCCGCATATAACAGAGGAGAAGGGTTATTTATTTGTCTTTCTGTGCCTTTGTCACTTAACATCATTCCCTCCACTTCCATCCATGTGGCTACAAATGACAGGATTTCATTCTTTTTAGAACTGTCATATTCCACTATGTACATGTACCGCATTTTCTTTATTCATACTTCAGACATTGGAAATCCAGGCTGATTCCCTGTCTTGGCTATTGCGAAGAGTACTGCAAAAAACACAGGAGAATGGAAGTCTCTTTGATATGTAGATGTCAGTTCTTTTGGATATATACCTAGTAATGAGATCACTGGATTACATGGTGGCTCTATTTCTAGTTTTTTTGAGGAATGTCTGTGCTGTTTTTCATAATTAATTTACATTGCCATCAACAGTAGATAAGTGTTTTCCTTTTCTCTGCATTCTCATCAATACTTGCTACCTTTTGTCCCTTTGATCATAGTCATTCTAATAGGTAGGAGATGATATCTCATTGAGGTATTAATTTGCATTTCCTTGAAGATTAGTAATGTATGCCTTCTTTTGAGAAGTGTTTATTCAGGTATTTTTAATCATTTATTTGCTGTTAAACAGTTTGACTTTGTGTATATTTTACATGTTAAGCTCTTCTTACATGCATGGCTTACAAACAAGTTTTCCTATTCTGTGGGTCGTTTCTTTGTTGGTGGTTGCCTTTGCTGTACAAAAACGTTTTAGTTGGACATAATACTATTTGTCTATTTTTTCTTCTGTTTCCTTTGCTTTGGGGAATATATATATATATATATATTCCCCACTTAGGAAAATGTCATGAAAATGTTCCTTATGCTCTTTTCTAGTAGTTTCATGTCTTATGTTTGTGTACTTAGTACATTTTGTATTGATTTTTGTTTGTCAGGGGAAATAAAGGTTGAGCTTCTTTGATCTGCATGTGGGTATGGGTATCCAACCTACTCAAAATCATTTATGGAAGATACAGCCTTTCCCCACTGTGCATTGCTGGCATCTTTGTGAACAGTCAATTGGACATAAATATGTAGATTTGTTTCTGAGCTCTCCTTTGGGTACCATTGGCCTTTGTATCTGTTTTTCTGCCAATACTGTGTTGTTTTGATTACTGTAGCTTTGTACTATATTTGAAGACAGGTAGTGTAGTGCCTCCTGTTTTATACTTTTTGTACAAGATTGCCTTTTCTATTCAGGATCTTTTGTGGTTCCATATGAATTTTAATATGTTCTTTGTTTGCATGAGAAATATCACTGATGTTTTAACAGAGTTTGCCCTGAATCTGTAGGTTGCTTTGAGTAGTGTGGACATTTTAACAATATTCGTGAATTCACTAACACAAGATTTGTTTCTGTTCATTTGTGTCTTCAATTTCTTTAACCAATGTTTTATAGTTTTCAGTGGATGAAAAAGAAATATATATATGTACATATACATGGATATTAATTATAGTGTTTTAATAGCAAAAATTATAAATAACTCACAATAGGGCATTTCATAATTGCAGAGAACCACATCATGGAATATTATGAAACTTTAAAAATGATAAGTGACATTTATTAGACACTTTTATGGGATAAGCATTCTTATAACTTTATGTATTTTGACTCATTTAATTCTTGTAAGGTACATACTATTTTAAGGTACATATTCTATAAATGCCATGCATAAGTAAGCAAAGTGAAGGTAAAAACAATAAGGCTGATGTTTGAACTTAAGTAGTCTAATATTAGAGCTTGTACTCAACTAGTGTAAAGTACAGTTTTTCCAATGAAGTAATAATTGAATTTCATTAAGATATACATATAAAAATAGACATAAAATTGACTAATAAAAGAAATACTATTTGCCAAGTGAAATAAGTTATGAAAAAACACATTTACATAGTATACACACATTTATAAAAACATTCTTGACTATTAGAATTATACAGCTCACATGTTAGTTGTTATCTTGGGTAATAGATGATAGGTTTTGGGTCATTACAGTATTTTTCTTACTGGGTATGCAGTACTTGAACTCATTGTTATGAACATATAATACTTGAACAATAAACAATATAACATAAACCAGTAACACTTCTGGTCATCTTTGTGTGACATAGGAAAGACATTTCTCTCTCTTACTGACTTAATGTGGTGCTGGTGACCATGTACCTTCAGTTGTGGCAGCTGTGGATCTATAGCAGTTAAGCAAGAAGGTGGAGGGAGTGATTCAGGCCAACAGAAAACCCAGGCATTGTCCTCGTGTAGTCTTGCACTGCCTAAGTGTCTTAGTGAAATTTCTACCCTGTTCTCAGGTTATTTCTCCTTGTGGACAGGATGCTTACAGGCCAGAAGTTTCTCTTCAGCTGCCTTAGCCAAACTAGATGCAAGATGCCCACAGAGCAATGGCCAGACAAGGGCTTCATCATAACCCCACCTGCATGCAGACTGACCTACAGCCCAGTACTGTGACAGTAGGTACTTGCCATGATGGTGCCTGGAAAGAACCTCAAGAGGAGCAAAAGGAGGTAAAACTTGAAGTCCTGGAAGATCTTCACCCATTCCCACAAAAGTTATGAATATTCACACCCTTTACTACCCAACCCGTTCCTCATTCCTTTACCCTCTATCTAGAACTTCCCAACCCCCTACAGCTGAGACCTTAATGTGTGAGCTTATCTTTCACTTCTCATTTCTTGATCAAGAGTAAATGTCTCTCTTGCTGCTGCATCTGTGCTCTGTGTTATTACTGGTTCCACAGTTCTGAGAGGGTAAAGGACCCAGGCTCAGGTCAGAACTGGTAACATGGGGGTTGCCATCTGTGTGCAATATGAACAATATGTTCAAAATTCACTTGCCCAAAATAATTTTCATATGACTTCTCATTCTCTAAAAATAAAAAGTAAACTATAGAATCAACATTTCCCTGTCTTGGTTATTTTTCTCTCATTGCTGGGACAAAATACTTGACACCCAAAATTAAGGAAGGAAAGGTTTATTTTGCTTACAGTTTGTGGAGCTTTCAGTCCATACTTGGCAGGTTACAAGGCAGAGTGGCACATGGCAGAGGGCTACCGCTCATGGCAACAGCACACGGCAAAAACAACAAGCACTAAAAGGGAGGAAATGGCCAGAAGCATCCTCTTCCTCTCCCTTACATATGCAAACTATCCACCCCAGGGCTGGTGTAGCTCTCACACCCCTAATCAGTCAAACTCTAAAAGCCGGCCCCATGACCACATGAGGCTTTGGGGGGACACCCAGACACAAATCGTAACATTACCCCATCCTTTTCTGCTGGCATAAATTGGTTCTCACAGTGCCTAATGGTGAGTTGTTTTATGTATAAAGATTAATAAATACATAAATGAACAATGATCTATAAAAGTAATAATTTTGAAAATTATATGCTTCCCAATAACACATATAAACTGGCTTAAATTAAACTTTCATATAGCCTTGAGACCTTTCTAGGGAAAGGAAGGATCTTTTAACAGTGTTTGAACAATTTGATTAATACACAAAGATCCACCCTCTCTTGATTTCACAGCAATTTGAAAAGGCTACTGTTCCAGGTCATTTTATGAGGGCAAACTTTCCACTAAGCATACTGACCATCCTCTTAAAGATCACCATGGTGACTACTTTGCTTCCAAAATCACGGCTAATTAAAGGCTAAATAGTAAAAAGTCAGCTTCACTGTTAGTAAAGGATTTCAGTTAGTACTTTCTCATCAGTAAGGACAATCACATTGGGCCATTACTGATTTTGGAATCCTGACCTCCGTGTAGTTTTCTTTTTTCAATTGCCCACTTCTCATATAATCAAGAGGGATTACAGAAATGTCTCTAACCAGAGCTCTGTTTGGAAAGAGTGAAGGTCCCTCATTTTAAGGTATGGAGCCTTTTTAGCTGAAGTGACTGCAAGTGTCAAGTTATTTTGAATTTGGCATTTTGGTGGGTTGTACTGCAGTTTACCCTTTTCTGTTCCTATTTTCAAAATAATAGAAATAGCACAATTTAAAGAGAGTTCAAGCCCTGGAAGTAAAGGGAAAATATTAAGTTCTCCAAAGACTTCTTTTTTAGGAAAGTGGGAAACTTTCTAGCCTGGAGAGCCAGTAATTGATGCCCACAGGGGGCTCGAAAACAAGAGGAGGGAAAGTGTCCTCAATGGGCATTGATTCCTGCAGACCTCCTTTCACACAGGGTACAGGGTCATCAGTTTTTTCCTTTGGAGGTTCCTTCTGGCATGCTCCCAGAAAGTGCTTTGAGCCTTCTCTTGGGTGATCTTCTAACATCCTACTATTTCTGTGCTTAGTTTATAGCTTTCCCATATGGCAACTTATAAAACCTCCAATGAACAATTACTCAGCTTTATCAGCCTTGTGAGTCCCTCCAGGATGTGAGCAAACAACACTGAAGAAAGACATTTCACACCTTCCAGTTCCAAAGCCTCTATCATTACGCAAAGCCAGCGAAGTGTGTACTCCTGAAGCTTTTGCATGAGCAATGCAAGCACCCAGGCACCACTGTATCAGCATTTTCCAAAATCCTTGTCTGGGGAAACAGTTATCCATTATCACAGGAACAAGAGTAAATTTATTTTTGCTGTTGAAAAGAAAAAAATCATTCAACTTAAAGGATTAACAGATATTAAAATAATATTTGTGTAAGGTTAAGCCCATGGGCTAGCAAAGAGTGAACTCTCTTGTTAATAATCTGGAGATAATACTTGCTATACTTCAAAGACTTTACAGACAGCCTCTCAGTGGCATGTGAATTAATACAGATGATTAAGGATTCAATTCAATTTTTAGCTGAGCGATCAGAGACCATTGCTCAATCACTGCATTTCATGGCAATTTAAAAACTTGTAATAGAAAAACATTTTTTAAAGAAATGCCTCTACCTAACTTGTTCAGCATGAATGAAGACTGCTTCATTTTAAATTTCATAAGGTTGGCCATCCAAAATAAAGAACTATTTGTGTCATGTGTGATGAGCTACTGGAATGCAGGAATGTCAACTTTATTCTGTAATCATTACAGATCATGTACTGTGTTACACTATGTTTCAAAGTATCTACCAACCTGTTTTCTGGATAATAATGCACAGAACTGGTTAAAAATAATCTACAAAAAAGGAAATTTGTAGGGAATTAGAGGGAAGATAGGATCTGAGCCTAAGTAATCAGAAAGTAGAGCAGGAAACAAGGGCTTATTTTCAGTAGTTTAACTGGGGAGGCAGTTTATTTGGTAGAGTAATATAGGAAAATAAGACAAGGGGAGAGTGAAATGGGGAAAGAGAAAGCTAATTCCCTATGGTGTACTTTTCAGCTGATCAGTTCAGTGTGGTCAGTGCAGCTTGGTCCTCTGGGCATGTTCTGAGGAGTGAGATGGAGGACTATTCATCTACTCTGTACTGTAGCAATGGCTGGAGGAAAAGCAACAGAGTGGATGTTAGTGGGGCCACAAGAGGTGTTTACTGCTTTGACTGCTCATGTGCATTCATGTCTTCTATTCACTTGCAGAATCTTCAGTAATACACCAAGCCACAATTTGTAAAAAAGACTCATGACAGGAAGATTTGAGAAACAATCTGTGTTCCCTGCTATTTGGTCTTGTGACTCTAGTTTATATTCATTAGTTTTCTAACTTCTCCATCCCTTTTATCTTTTCCTGGAGCACTTTTCAGCTGTATCTATTAAATAAAATGACAGACACACCTGGAACACCTCACGTGGTTTGTTATGTTAAGATTGCTGTTATTTACACAACTTCTATTCCTGACAGAAAATTAAAGTGCCATCCCATCTGTTTCAAAACTTGTTACCCACAAGCCCACTGGCCCCTTGCCAAATCTTTTCAATGTTAATTTCTAAATATATTTTACTAGTGTTATTTCTTTAACCATCAGTTCCCTAAATCAGTTCATGTGCTTGTGAGTTTCAGTGTAGCTGCTAAACTTCAGTGAACCTTTGCTATTTTTGTCTGCATAAAATGGTTTTCTTAGCTGGATGTAGTGGGGTATGTCTGTAATCCCAGGATTCTGGGAGGCTGAGGCAAGAGGATTACAAATTCAACTCAAGCCTGAGCAAGTTAGTGAGATGCTGTATCAAAATGAAAAACAAAGAAGGGTTGAGGATTTAGCTCGTGTGAAGGCCCTGGGTTCAGTCTCCAGTAACTGACATGAAGGGAGAGAGAGAGAGAGAGAGAGAGAGAGAGAGAGAGAGAGAGAGAGAGAGAGAATTTTTTCATCCTGGATCTAATACAATTACCTTCTATTAAGTAGCAGATCGCCACCTATCACCTTTCCAGGTGTTCTGGATTTTCTTTTCATAGCCCCTTGACTCCACGGCCATGAAGAGAGCAACCAGGCTTGGCCATGTAGAATATTCCACCTCCTAGCCACAGTGTTGCTGAAAGGATCTCAGGATCCACATATGCCCCCAGACATCGCCTCTGGAGTTTCCAGTTGAAGGCACAGTGACATTACTGTTTCCTTTCATTTTCCAAGCTCCCAGGACAGGATCTAGAGAATGCCAAGTTCCTTACCATCAGCGAAGACTGACAGGATTGAATCTAACACACAGACATCAGAGGAAATGGAGTGAGCCCCGGTGACACGTTTTAAGCCTGTTTATCCAATAGGATCCAATTGGAGTAAATCCAATTTCATGTAAATTGTCAATAAATTAAGCACCTTCTCCTTGGTTATTTGAGTTAATTTGAGACTAAGTTGCAGAGCTTCTAGTAGAATAAACTCAATTTTTTTCACCTTTGGCGATGCCCACATACTCCCCCCTGGGGTAATTTTATTGTTTTCTGCCTTAATTCATTCTCCATATTGCTATAGAGTGAGAAATCTAAGATAACAATCTGTTCAAGTTACTGTTTTAATCCTCCAACAATTTCCCTCGACTTTCTGGGTATGGGTTTCACTTTGAAGTCCTTAGTTTATTGCAAAAGACTGATCTTTCACTTCCTAACCACATTTCCTCCCTTTGTGTTCTCTGCCCTCTCTACAATTCAGTTTCTCGAATGTGCCAGCAGTTTTGTACCTCTGAGCTACTGGGTGTGTAGATACCATTACCTGAAGAACCAGGCCTCATTCTTTTCCCACCTGGCTACTTAATACTCATCCCTCAAATTTCAAGGTACCTGGGACATCTTTCTAGAGTCCCAGCAATGATCATATTGACTTGCAATTATTGTTTGACCTTGTCTGTTCTCTCCAGCAGACTGTGAACTTTAGGGAGGTACAGGGCATGGTTTATTTGTCTTTATATATTCTGTGCCCATTACAATACCTGACATGAAATAGGTGCCCTTTAAATGTTAGTTGAATGAAAGAATTAAATTACTCACATGTGTGGTCCTTTTGGATTTAGCCAGCTTTCCATTAATTTCTTACCATCAGTCTTCTGCTGTCTACCTGTGATGCATGCCTTAATCACAGGGTAGAAGCTTGTAGCAGTACATAAGCCTTCATGGGCCAAAAATCCTAGACAATTTAGTCAGCAAGATACAAACTTTCTAAAAGGGTGTTCAAAATGAAAAATAGTATAAAGCAAAGTATGCATCCTGCTCTCCCTTTCTCCTTTAAAAAAACTATTTTAGTTTTGGGAAAACTATTTTAGTTTTGGGAAAAATGTATACACAAGAGTCTGAAGTCTACCTATGTCATGAAATTTTCTTCCTCAAAGAATGATTTGACTTTGAAGTCTAACAAATTGTTTCATATCACCGGGCGTGGTGGCGCACGCCTGTAATCCCGGCACTCGGGAGGCTGAGGCAGGAGGATCATTGCAAGTTTGAGACCAGCCTGGGCTACAAAGTGAGCTCAAGGCCAGCCTGAACTGCATAGCGAGACCCTGTCTCAAAAAGACAAAAAACAAAACAAAACAAGACAAATTGTTGCATATCTATATCTAATCATGTCATACCTTAGAGTACACATTTATTTATTGACAAGATGTATACATACTATAAAAGTTCTGGTTTAGAGTTTTTATGCAGCTGATCCAACTTAGGCAAGTGAAAAATTTGATGAGGAAAACAGAGACTGAAAAAAATGAAGAATACATTTGTTTTTATTTTTATTTTTATTTTTTTATTTTTTATTTTTTCTCCGGTACTGGGAACCGAACTCACGACCTTGCACTTGCCAGGCAGGCGCTTTGCCGCTGAGCTAAATCCCCAGCCCCAAAAATCAAGTCTGTGATGTTTGTTTTTTTGTCTTTTTTTTTTTTTTTGGTACCGGGAATCAAACTCAGGACCTTGCACTTGCCAGCCAGGCGCTTGTGCAACTGAGCTATATCCCCAGCCCCTACATTTGTTTTTAGTTTCAAGTGATTATATCGCAACAGCAAACAGAAACACCAAAATGATACCCAGTATTGGAGGCAGATATATTTAATGTTGGAAGAGCACTGACTAGGAATTAATTATTCCTCAAAATGTCAGGCCCTGACCTCAGGTGGTTTAGGGCTAATATGGGAAAAACAAGCAAGAAGTATAGAGGTAGAATGGCTTGTTAATTGGGGATCAGTTCTTACAATGTGTCATAGTGACCAGCTATGCATCTCAGTGACCGGCTTTTTCTAAGAAACAAAAGAAATAGGAACTGTAACTATAACTATCACCCAGGCAACTAATAAACTGAAAGATACTGGCTGAAAGGCACCTTCTGGTACATTTCCCCCCTCTTTTAGTTTCCCCAGCAAATCTTGACTGGGCATACTACACATAGTCTTTTGAGACAAGGCCCAACTAGAAGCAGTAACATTAGGGTTATCAGTGATCCTAGGATAAGCCCTAGTCCCCAAGCGTATCTTATTACAGATTTTTTCCCTAGGTTGCTTTTAGGAAGAGATAGAATTTGGGTTGGCTGTTCTATAACATTACTCTGGCCAGGTAATGAGGGAGATAATCTGATCTAGGAGAGTGTCCAATGTGCCTTGGATGCTCATCAAATCTTGGTCAAGTGTTTGATTGATTGTTCTATTCTCTTGGGGCAACTGCCCATAGAGTTTAAGGCAAAAATCACAGTTGGCAGGGGAGTGGGGAAGCAAGGACTAGGGTAAGCAGCACACAATCAAAGAGAATAGGTGTGGAAGAGTCCTATGAACCATGGCCTCAAACTTCAGCCATGCAGGGACTGGTCAGTGTCCAGAGTGATCAGATCAGGGCTTTGAGTGCATTGTCTCTTCAGGGTGAGCCCCTGAGGAGCTAACTGGATAAATTCTCCAGTGGATTTAAGGCTGGATTTTTGTAACTTATAGAGGTAGTTAACATGTACCTGGGCTACATGAGTGTGCAGGAATGTCTACAAGTATAACTGATCTTTTAACTGTTTACAAGATGTTTCTGTAGGGTTATGTTTTATTTCTGTGTAATCTGTCTATATATCTTTAAGTGGGGAGAGTCCACTGTATTGCATGAAGTCAGTGCCAGTGATATAGATACTGAACCCTAAATTCACTGCAGGGGTACAGGTTCCACACTGAGGCTTGATCTTGCAGAAATAATGGTGACTGGGGGGCAGGTATGGCTCTGATCTTCCAGGAGTACCAGGTAAAGTTTTTCTGGCAGAGGTTAATGTTTCAGTCAATCAGATCCCCTGATGGGATTTAGGCCTCTGTGTCAAATTATTTTTTATTTGTGGCAGGTTTAATCAAGTTTTTGAACCTATGCCAAAACCTATACCTCTGAGTAACAATAGTAACTTTTGACATGTTGATGGGCTTTTTGTTTCTCCTCTTTAATGTCTTTGAGAAGCACTTGACTGACTTTAGGTTTCTAGACAGGGCAACCTTTGGGAAAGGCCATGACAACTCATTCAGCATAGAGTTTTGAACTTATGCTGATTGAGTCCAGCTCTGTCATGAAGAGGGGCTGGCTGACAGGAGCCAGTCAAAGGCATTCTTTAGGTCCAGGCAGGTGTACCAGCAGGCTGTGGGTGGCAGAAGACTGAGGCAACATATATGGAGGGCAACTGTGGTAACATTGACAGTTCAGAGATCTTGAGCTGGCTTTACAAGCAGGAGAGGTAAATATCAGCAGTTTTACAGTCTATTATTTTTTCTAGGGGGACCATGACTGCAAGCAGTAGGCAACCTAGAAATAGGCTATCCTGGAGAGAAGGTGCTGGTGGCTTGGTCAAAACTGTTGTTGTTAGATAGTGGGAGAGTTTTTAAACCATTGTGGCAATTGAGTCCAAGTGAGTTGCATCTTGCCTCAGGATTTTCCTAGTTGAAGAGGCTTATGGGAGCAACACATAAGCAGAGGATGGCATCTTTTAAATCTAGACATGTAAACCAGGTAGCATCTGGAGGGAACAGTCCAAAAAGGGTGTATGGGTCAGGAACCACAGAGTGCAAGGCGATTAACTGTCCATTAGGATCTCAAACTGTTGTGTGGCTGGGTGCCTGTTTGTGCTTCCCATGACATCTGACAGCAATGAGGGTCTCAGTGAGGTGGCATGGCTGATGGCCAGGCCCAGAGGCGAGTCTTTGGCTCTTATCTTTGGAAGGAGAGTTTTCGGAATTTCAGGATTGTGGTTATCTGCCTCAGACTGATGCAGGCATCATCTTCCTCTAAGGGAAAAATCAGAGTTGAAGGTGCAGGGTTAAACGAGAGGGAGGCTGACTGGCTCCGTGCAAAGGAGAGGTTTGATTCTAACTTGAAGAGGAGGCCTCTTCCCGGAAGTGGTATGGAGACTGGCTTATATAGGAATTCATGTTTGGTGAAATGTCCTCCCAGGCTACAAGTCTGTACCTGGCAGGAAGGGTGAGAAACAAGAGTCCCAGATGTCCCACTGATGGTAACTTTTGACAAAGGGGACTTTTGAAGGCAGAGAGTTCTTTTCCATTGTCTACTAGGGAAGTTACAGGTTTGACCCTGACTTTTGCAGTGACTGTGGGCTCTTGGGGGCCCAATTTGATGGAGGTTGGGCTGTCCTATCCATCCAGGCCCAACAGAGTGAGGAGAGGTTCTGGTTGAGGTTTTTTTGTTCCCCCTCTTTGATGTCTTTGAGAAGTGCTTGACTGATTTTAGGTTTCTAGGTGGGGCGACCTTTAGGAAAGCTCATGGCAATTAATTTGTCAGAGCTGACAGTCCAATTTTTCCTCAGTCAAAATGTGGAACTCGGAAGGAATTGCTGATGGTCATCTTGGGTGGGTGTTAGGTGAAGCCATATTAATAAGATAAGTGTGTTTTGGGAGCTCTCAGAGGTTTAAACGTTCCAACTCCCTTTCTTCGAGGGTGATCTTGACTAACAAGAAGTGGTCAATCTCTCCTTCTGCTCGAGCTGAGCAGGACTGGTAGACAGACTAACTGAGGTGCCCTCAGCGGTCCTACTAGAATCATGTGAACTGCTCATGTGGGGAGCTGAGACTCTTCCTCCAGACCTCTGAGGGGACTCAAGAAAACTTGAGGGCGTGCCTTTCCATTGGGACCTAGAGAGGTCCTTGCTCCATCTGCAAGGGCCATGACCAGTGACCGAACAGGTCAGCATGGTCAGTCTTTCTGGCTAATGCACCAGATACTACAGCAAACAGAAACACCAAAATGACACCCTGGATGTAGAGGCAGATTTATTTAACATTGGACAGGCACTGACTAAGAATCAATTGTTCCACAAAATGTCAGGCCCTTATCTTTGATGGTCTAGGGCTCATAGGGAATAAGCAAGCAGGAAGTACAGAGGCAGAATGACTTGTCAATTGTGGATTGCTTTTTACAATATGCATCATAGTGACCAGCTATTTCTAAGAAACAAAAGTAACAGGAACTGTAACTGGAACTATTATCTGGGAAACTAACAAACTGAAGTGTACTGGCTGTGGCGGGGGGCATCTTCTGCTGCAATATTAAAGAGATATATTTCTTCTAGAATAACTGTTTCAAGAAATTTAATATTAATTTTTTCACAAACATTATCTGCTATTTTATCCATGACACATTTCATTTCTTGAAAGGGCATTTCAAAGTCTTTCATTAAAGAGAAATGTTAAGAGATGATTTTGATCACTATCCCCTATGTTAATTATTAGCTCACTTTCACAGTGTATTTGAGAGTGAGTCATTGTGTGTGTGTGTGTGTGTGTGTGTGTGTGTGTGTGTGTATACAGGTGTGCTGAGGGAAAGGGAATTTTTATCCAAAGATGAGAACATGTATGACCAGAGTCTTCCTTTACTTTGATTAATCTGATCCTTTAATTTGAGTGGATTTCTCTTGATGTATTTTTAAATTTTTCCTAACTCTCTAATTTCTAAATGAACTCTGACTAGAGGCCTTATGGTGGAGCATGCCCACAATCCCAGCACACAGGGAGACTGAGACAGAAGGGTAGAAAGTTTGAGGCATGACTGAGCAACCTACTGAGACCCAGTTTCAAAATAAAAATTGAGAAAAGACTGGGAATATAAGTCAATGCAAAAACTCTGGGTCCAATTCCTAGTGCCACAAAAAATTTAATGTATTTTCTTTATGCCCTGCAGTAGTAGGTATATTTATTTTTTTGTCAACACATAATGTCCAATTTTATTTGTAATTTCTTTCCTAGGAACTCACTGAATTTCCATCTGCAAAGGTTCCTGCAAACATACTTTCACATTGCCTTTTCTATATTTTGGAAATGCAACATCCATCCCAAGTTGATTCCCTCAATTTCATTCTTTTTCTCTTTTCCTTCAAACAGTTAAACTCTGACTAAATTATCCTCTCAATGCTCCAACTTCTTCCAGAATACTAGCCCGGGCTTCATCTGGAGCTGTTTCTGCAAACTTTCCCTCCCCTTACATTGCCAGTCTTTCAGCCCCTCCTTGCTCCACTCCCTGATAGTTCCCATCCCAGTCCTTTGCTATCGTTCATCAGCATCTCTATGGTTTACTTAAGCCTTGATTTCTCAGGTCTAAGGCATACTAGAGATGGTCTTCTTGTTTTTTGGTCCTATTTACCACATAAGAATAAAATTGACTAGTTTTTTAAACATTGAACATAATGAGCCAGTAATTGACCATTTCTTAAAAGGTGTTTTGAATTTATTTTATATTATGAAAGATAGTAGCCCACCATTTGTGCTCGGTAGAACCATCTACTTCTTGTATGTCAAGAACAGAAGATGAACAACGTTTCCTTTAGCCCTTGTGCACGTGTTTGTGGCATTAGCATGGAAGCCTCAACAATGTGTAGAGAGAACCCCTCCTCCTATTTCCTGTTTCCTTCCCTTTCTGAACAGTGAGCTTCCTCATTCAGCAGCAGGTACCTATATTTCATCACCTGCAGCCCTGTTTCATTCATCTAGCTCTTCAAAAAAATTCTTTCCTTCATGGTATTCTCTCTCTCTGTTTTCACATCACAGATTAGAGAAATTCTGTTCCTATCCCTTCCTGCTGTTCAAAGGGGGAAAATATTAAGTTGTCCTCCGAGACTGGTAGGACAGACAGAAGCACACATTTCCATCTACCTTAGCCAAGATTCTGAACGTTGTATTGCAAGTTCACCTTTTCAACTGATGATAGAAAATGAAAATAAATCCAACCAACATGAACTAAATTCTTGGTGGTTTTACATGGTGTTATTTTTTACTGGGTGGTGTTATTTGTTTGTCATGGAAGTTTAACTTTCACAGGCACTTCCCTGTTTGGGGAAGTGAGTTTGGTTAGATGGAAGCCAAACTTAACTAGAAACACCTTCAAAAAAGCACTGAATTTCTCTTCTTTTATATTCTTAGATTAGGAAGATGCTGTTAAAATGAGAACATTGTCTCTAGTAATTAGTATTTGTTAAGCACTCAACACGTATGGGGCCCATTTTCCTTATTTATTAGCAAGGACCATTAAGAAAACTGTTCATTAAGATCACCAGAAATAAGATGCTAACAGTGATGCACAAAACATCATCTTTCTCATTTTAGCCAGAAGATAGTACATTTATCTACGGTAATTTGGATCTAAATTTAAAGATCTTGTCACTAATGGAGGAAAGAAATAAATGATGTTCTTTTTCAGTATAATTTCTCCTTATAATTTTCAATATCATTGGCATATGGTTTCTAAGTGAATTTGCTCTTTCCAGATTCTTGGTAAATTTAGGCAACCAATCAAGGTAACTTAGGATAATGCTTGTCTCAGTAAAAAGACCTGTCTCTTCTCTGTTGATTCTATTGGTATTTCACAGGCAATTTCCATTTCAATCTCTTTGGTTGCTCAGAGCCAGGTAGAGGACACTGCATAGTTGGAGCAAAATTTTCCACAATAAAACTTGCCATGTATGGCAAATGGATGGATACCTGATGGGGTCCAAGTGTTCCAGGCTGGTGACTCTTTGGTTCAGAGAGAATCAACAGTTTTGAGTTGTTGTCAGGCTCATCCAGCCAGGCAAAGCTGGGAACCTTAGGTTACAGGTGCGAAGGAAAAGATTTATTTCATGAATTTCTCCTTAGACGTAGTATTTGGGTGGATCTTAATGTTCAGAAGGGGTTGTTTAAAAATACCCTTGAAAATAAAACAATTTGACTTCATGGGCCAAGCAACAGTTTTGTAGTGTCATGTTTTGAGTCCTGTGAGACACTTCCCAGATGACAGATTCTAGCAATCTCTCCTAAGGCCATCCAGGTGTGAGCAGGAACTGACCTCGGCAGAGAAAGCCTCACGAGAGGGCTGACCCGACAGGACAGGTGGGCCCCTGTCACTGCTTCTGCATGACCATCTTGAAGGGAATCCAAGGGAGGTAGAATTTTCAGCTGGTGTATAAGCTGACTCATATTTCTTTTTTTTTTTTAAAAGGGAATAAAAATAATAAAAAAATTGGAAACAATAGAGAATTAAAAAAAATGATATGTATTCAACAATGGTTGTTATAGTGTATATTGTCTAAAAAGTAGTTGCTCAGATTTGTCATGGTCACTTTCTTTGTTGCTGGGACAAAGTACACAGCACCCACAATTTAAAGTAGAAAAGGCTTAGTTTGGTCCACAGCTGGTAGAAGTTTCAGTCCATAGCCAACTGGTTTAAAGGCTGGGAAGCATGACTGAAGCCCCTGGCGGAGGACATTTGAGGAAAGCTGCTCACTGTGTGACCCGTGGGAAGCAGAGAATGTGAGCAAAGGGAGGAGGGAGACAAATCCTTCTAGGCCACCTGCCCCCTGACCCTCCTCTTCTCATCAGACCCCACCTCGGAACAGCAAGTCAGCCCCAGCCCCCATAATCTGAACACCTACCCAAAGCCCCTTCTACCCATATGAGCCCCTTAGGCTCTTGCTGGGAGGGCATCTAGATATAAACCATCACATTGAGCTTCCGGGTTCTATGTTATTTTAATCTACGTTATCTTTGTTGTTGGCTACCATATTGTTTTCAGAGAGGAAAAATACTTGGAGATCATAGTTCTGATCATACATGAAGGAAGTGAGGTTTTGAAAAGGTGAATGACTCACTAGCATAGACCACATAGTTATCCAATGACGTCACCAAGCCCTGAGTCCCTGTATTCTGGCTCTTGGTCTCGGGCTCCTTTTACTGTATGCTGTGCTCAGGGCCAACTTTCCCACTTCCATCTTTCTGCTCTGTTATAGTCACAATTTTTCACAGATTTTCTCAGTTTGCAATACTTTTCTCTGTAAGTTCAGAAAAATACGACCTCATGTTCTAGTATATGTGCTGCCAAAGTGAGCACTGATCTTAGGTTTTATATTGGCTCTCAATCCTGGTTTATTATCCTAATTCCCTGAGCCGTCGCTCTGTAAGGCGCATTCTGCTCATATCCATCCTGGCTGTCCTGTCTCCCAGAAACATTTTTGTTCATTAGAAATTCCAAAGAGAGAAAGAAGCATGCCGTTAGACTCTCCCATCATTTTTGTATAAGTGCGGCACACTAACCAATTGCTCCACAGGAGCTCCATCTCTCCCCTAATTTCTACCAGTGTCTTGAGATCTCTTCTGAGCTGGCAATTGCTACTGTCTGCCTTTACATTCATGTAGAGTAGAAAAATTTCCTGACCATTAAAATAGTGGTGTGTTATCGTATTGACCAAGTTGTGGTTTCTACTTCGTCTTCTCTCTTCCTTCTCTTTCTTCTTTCTCATCCTCTTCTTCATATACATGTATATATATATATATATATATATATATATATATATATACATATACATATATGCATTATATATATATGCATTTGGTTTTAAGGTTGTGTTTAGTTCTGTTTCAATGTGTGTTACCCCTACTTTTTCTGACTCTCTTTCCCAGTGATTGTCATCTTTTAGCTTTTAAAACACAACAGAGATTTGTACTTTTCTTGTAGAATAATCAGTGCTGTGCACTTTCTTACTCACAATCTGGATGTGAGTTTTATCAGGATAATGAGAAAGTAAATGGCATTCAGGTTTAAAGTGAAAGTTCATCATATATCGTTATAGATGCTGTGGTGTGAAAGGAATGACTTTGGGAGGAATATATGCTGCATGGGCAAATGCAGATATAATGATGATGTACCTTTCTGTACCACTGGCTTCCTCTGTCTACTTGTACAAATGCAGGTACTTGGTTTTTAGCTCCCTTAAGTAGTGAAATGTTTACATTCAAAGAGGTCAGTGCCAAAGATAGAGAAGAGATAGCTCAGAACTTCAATTAGCGTGTTCCCACTTGTTCGGACCTTACTCTTTTTGGGTTTCTGCCTCTGTCTTGGCCGTGAGACGTCTCTCCACTAACCAAGAGACGTATTTGTGCACCAACCCTGCCCTTTGCTGTCTATCTTATTCTTGCATTCTAAATAGAGTAAAATCTCTCACATCGCCAACACCAGATTCTTGTGACCCTTGCCTTCCTCACCAGTTCTCCTGTGATGATGCTGGTCAGGCTACCACACTTTGAGAGTCACCGATCCAAAAAAAAAAATTGGTCTCTTTTAAAAACACAACACAACAGAAATTATTTTTATTTAAAAAGTGCCTATATTGAAATAATTGTGTATGTACACAAGATTTGTAGTACATTACAAAGTTTCAGTAAATTAGAGTTTTCCAATTGTTTGTATTGCTGAACCATTTGAGAATAAGTGTTGGATATTATGCCTCGTTTTCCTCTTTGGCTCTTCATTATTTATTTCTTAAGTATAAGGACAATCATACTATATAATCTCAGCAAATGATCAAAATTGATTAATTGGCAAGATCAGCATCAAATCTACCTCTCATTCAAATTTTCTTCTGACTCCAATATATCTTCATAGATCCAAGATCTCACTCATGATATACATTCTGTTTAGCTCTCATGTCCTTGGTCTCCTTTAATGAAGAATAACTCCCCATCATTCACTTATTTTCAAACCTTCACTGTTTCAGAGAGCATAGGTCAGTTGTGTGTAGAAAGTCTCTTGATTCAGGCTCACCTGGTGATTCCTCCTAACTTAACTTTTGCTAGCATGGCACCGAAGCAATGCCGTGTTTTTCTCAGTGAGTCACATCAGGAGGCAGATGGCACTTTGCCCCACTCCTGATGATGTCAGTTTTGAATAACTTGATTAAAATGGAGTCAGCTAGGGCTTTTTAGTATAAATTTAATTAATTAACATGTTGTACTTATGGTGTAAAATGCATATTGTGGGATATGCATTGGGACTACGTGAATACTTTGCCATAGTTTCACTTGCTAGTTTTAACTGTAGTCGTAATTTAGCCTGACTCAGTCACTACTATATTATAGTTCCCAAATTGTAGTTTTCTAATCTCAGTATTCTTTCTAGTTATTAGTTGACAAGAATTGCTATAGGGTATGACATTCATTTATTTTTATCATACTGGGGATTGAACTCAAGGTCTTTGCACTGATCTACATCCCCAGTCCTTTTTATTCTTAATTTTGAGACAAAGTCTTGCCAAACTGTTGGATTTCTCAGGCTGGGCTTGAAAGTGCACTTTTCCTGCCTCAGCCTCCCAGAGCACTGGGATAACAGGTGTGTGCCACTATGCCTGGCTGTTTATATTTATCTGTACAAGTCCATGGGTTTTGTGGAAACGTATCTACCCTATTTACACTATTATTTTTGAGGCACGAACTTTGCTAAACCTGGCAAGCAGGAGCCTCTTCAGTTTGGCTGTTTGTTTTGTTGGGATGACCCATCCAAATTCTGTTTGTTTTCTTTCCTAGCCCTAGTAGCTAGCTGTTTCTCCAGCCAGTCTTAGTCCTTTTTAGTAAAAAATGGTCCTTAAAACCATTATCTGAGCACTACGTGTGCTTAGTTTAGCCAGTTACATCTCTGCTGGGCCTTCTCCATTGGAAAAACCTCAAAATTTGTGTATGTAAACAAATCTCTCTCTCCATCTCTCTCTCTCTTTCTCACATCTAGCTGCCTAGCTTGTATAACCTCACAATCACAATGCCATTGTACCATCTCAGGGCTCTGTCTCCTTTCATATTTTTTGAAAACAAGAAAACTTGTTCTTTTCATGCACAATATACTTGTTTCTTAGCATAGTCACAAGGGGAAGGAGGGGCAAGACAGAGGAGGAGGAAGACCACTCGAAGGCTGGGCCTTATGTCCTTTCCACCATCACCCTCCACAAAGCAGCTGGGGTCAGGGCAAGTGGCAGCTGGCTCGATAGCGCACGAAGTATGGTAGATCACAGAAAACAGACACTCACTAAGTACTGATGGAATGAACAAAGAATGTTTCTGGGGTAAAAATAAACTGAGAATATGCTTTCCTTAATCACATTAGAATTGGGATTAATCCCCCAAATGGAAATATTTAGCATTAATTTATTTAAATAGCAAGAGGAGCCGAGTAATCTGCTGAAGGCCTAGTCTGAATCAGAGATGAGGAAACCAGTATGATAAACTGTTAGAAGCTTGGCTATTAACATCTTTGTTTGTTTGTTTGTTTTGTTTTTCTTCCTTAAACCACTGTTGTAGTTTTTGCACACAAGGTTTTGGAAATTAAAAGAAAGACTTCAGTTTCAATAACATCCTAGAAACATACCTCCCATTGAGAGAGAAGTTTCCTACTTTTATCCAATTTTTGAAGGGAAGATTGTTAAGGTAGACAGAATGCCTCGAAAGCAGAACTGGTGAGCTCTAAAACAATGGTATGTTGAAAGAGGGATGTTTATACTTACAGGATCCTTTTCATTAGCAAATGTCTTTGTCTTCAGTTTTCTCAGCAATTTCTTTCAAAGACTACCACAAATATACAGGAAGAATGGATCTGTCCTGAAACAATGACAGTGAATTTTACAGAAAAGTCTATAGAAAAAGTATTATTCTCGCACGTCGAGATGGACTTCTCTGTCTTAAATCCCACAGGGTATCTATAGGTATTGCTTTGCAGACATTCTGATTTTTAAAAATTAGTTCTTATGAAGCTTTATTAATCTATAACATTGTGTGCAGTCTTTTCTTACTTAATGACATCAGGCTCCGATTTCAGTGAATATCAAAGGCTTTGAGAAGTTTAGTACAGTTGCCAACGGCAATAGTTTTAATTTTTATGAAACAACTTATCTTCCTGGGACATGATTTATTTCAGGCATGGCCTAATTTCTTTCAAGCCTTAGGCTCAAGTATCTGTGGTAATTTGCAAAACTTGGTGATATAACCTGGAGTTTTCCACTTGTCAGTGTAGGATTACTGCTTCTTATTTTGCAGATGGAGAAAGGAGACAAAAGATGGGGAAAGATTGCACTACAAATCTGGGGAATAGGTAAATTTGATCTCATCACTCAACTCGTTATCAACTTAAAAAAATCTCTTGATTCTCAACTTCTTTTTTGGTCTGGTTGCCAACCTAAGGCACGGATCCCTTCATCTATTCCATACACGAAGCTTCATTTACTTCAAAGGTGCTGATACACAGGGGAGAAAGATCGAGCGGTTGGCCTGATTGGTATTCTGCTTTGACATTCTGAAGGGTATTTTTGAAGACTAATGCTGTGAGCAGAGCTGAGATGTGGAGCCCATGAAAAAACTCAAACTTTGTTTTATTATTTAAAATTATATAGTATTTGGTGCAAATTTAATATTTAAAACTATTAGCCATGGGAGGGCATGTAAGAGCTTTTAAGGCTGAACAATTTAAAATCTTTTTTTTTTTAATTTTAAAGAGAATAGTAAAAAAGAGGCAACAACAAAATACCATCACCACAGACAAAAGCAAAACAAAGCAAAAACATTAAAAATAATACAGGGTTTCAAAACAAAATGATAGGAATTAACAGTGGTTGTTATATCACACAGTATTATCTTCAATGAAGTTGCTCAGATTACCAGATATAAGAAAGCAAGAGCCATTTGGGGTGGTAATTTCTTCACAACCATCATTAGATTCCTTGTTGCAGGCTAACACCCATCCGATACTAACTCTTTTTCCTCTCTCAGTCCACCTGATATGCCGATCAATTTATAAGGATTCAGTCAAAACTGATATTAATGTTCATTTTTATATTTGAAATACTATTCAAAGATAAGACTGCCATTCATCTCCACTTTCTCATAAAAAATTCCAAATGTTTTAAAGTGAAATAAAAGTGATATTTATTCCTTTTTGAAGAACACTGTTGTAATGCTGGTGCCTTCTATCACTGTTGATCACCTCAACTAGAAGTTAACTTTGTATTCACACTGCCTCTCCTTCCACTAGGAGGGAGAGTGGATTGTGTTGTGAGTGGATTGTAACAGTCTAATACCAATCCCCTACCAATGGCCCAGTTAGTAAGCATGAACTGATAGAAGAATGGTCTGGTGTAAAATTTTTCCAATCTGACCATAAGGACACAGATTGAAGATGCTGACTTGGAAATAGGTAAGGAAATTCTTTATGCTTAGGAGCTCATGGGGAAGAGCTACGGTAACCGAGATACCACTGAAGAAATACATATATTAAGCAAATATTTCCACTAAAAAGAGAAACATTCAACTTCTACAGTAAGGAGGTCTATTTGGATCCCTCTGCCTATTACCTTTCGTTCTGTCTCTCAGCATTCCCAATAAAAGTGGGTGAGCAATAATGCTATGGTCCATGTGATTCACAAAAGCAATGAGTGGTCAGTAGTTTACCCGATGAAATCCAATTGAGTGTTTAGTCAAAGAGAGACATGTAGAGCGAGACAGTAATTTGCTCGTTTCAAGGCCACCATGTTAATTCTGTGCGCTCTTCTGCCAGTCTGACTGCGGCTGCCCTGCTGTGTGCATGCTGTAGGCGGTGCAGGGAAAGAGCTGGAGAGGAAACCATAAACACTCGATTTAATTGAAACCATTACCGACACAAGTTCTCATTTCTCCAAGTGCGAAGGTGTAGATTACTTTTGAACAATGGTGATACAGTAAATAGATAGGGAAAAAATACAATTCTTCTGTATGATTTGTAGAAATTGGAGCAATGATAGATACCCTGTAGCAATTAAACCATTCCTGGACAGCAGTTTTGTTTGGAGGTGAAGTTTCTAGGGTTAGAGACTATGGAATACATTTAAATTTTCACTCTAGTCCATCAAAACAAAACAAAACAAAACAAAATAAAACAAAACAAAGCAAAACACCCCACAGCTCTAGCTCAGTAATCTGATCCCATACTGAGGTACTCAGTGCTGTTATTTAAAAGCCACAAGCCACAGGCACTGTGCTATTTTCTGCTCCAGCTGGACAACTCTGGCTTTCATGCTGATCCCCACATTAATGCCAGGAAGAAACACATTAATCCTGCTTGTCCACTGACCCATATATTTAGCTTGAAGAATGCACAATGTTTAGACAGATGCCATTACTAATACTAGTAATCACTGGATATTGTTAATCAGTTTTACTTACTTCTGGGTGTTTCTTGTGGTTAAATACATTTCTCCTCCCCTCCATCTCCTCCTCCTCCCCTTCTACCTCTTCCTCCTCTTTCTCCCACTTCTCCTTCTCTTCCATCTTCTCCTCTCAGTGGCTAACTAACTTATCCTGGTTTGCTTTTTTTTTTTTTCTGCTTCCTTCTTTTAAGACTGAGATATCTGCACTCTAAGAACCAATTCACTCCAGAGAAAAGTAGCTTGGTTAGTAGTCCCAATTATGAGTGGTTTTCACATTCTACTACTTGATTCTTCCCTTTGGGAAATTTTACTCTGTAAAATAGTTTAAGTGTAGCTAGCATTTACTGCGTGCTTTCATATATGCCAACTGCTATTTGAGTCCTTTCAATGAATTTTCTCTATTCAGCTCTCAAGTCCCAGTGAGGAAGGGTGATGTATAGATGTATATGGCACAATTCCAGAGAGCTTCCCATAGATGCGGAGGCTTTTCTGGAAAAGGTGGGTACTCTTATTATCCTCATTTTATATGACAAAGGCAGAAGCCCAAGAAGATCTACACCTTCCATATGACTAAAATAGCTACTAGTGAACGGAGTTTACCCTGGCAGTCTTGTCTGAAGACCTCCAGTGGGGCTATTAATTATTGTGATCATAATCATGGTTCACATTTGAAATGCATATTTACGTGTTTGTTGCCTTCTGCCATTACTCCCTCAAAGATACGGAAATTGTTGGATTATTGTGCCTAATGTTGCAGCTTTTCTGTAATTAAACTGGTCAACTATGTCTTTTTCTATTTTCCTAAAATAGTTGTGGAATGGAGTGGTGACTAAAATATGCATGTCTTGTCTGGTCCAGAATGAAAATAATAGTCTGTAGACAACACTGTCTGATAACACTTGCTGTGATGACGAACATGCTCCATTAGAGGCAGAGTCCAAAATAGTAGTCACTGGGCTGAGGATTTAGCTCAGTGGCAAAGCGCCTGCCTGGCAAGCATAAAGTCGTGAGTTCGATTCCTGGTACCAGAAGAAAAACAGAAAAACAAAAACAAACAAACAAACAAAAAAACAAAATAGTAGTCACTAGATAGTTATATCCATCGAGTACTTGGGAAGTATCTAGCGATCAAAGACTGGAATTTAAAATTTTTAAAAAAATCTTGACTAATTTTAAGTTAAATTTAAATTGATTAATATAGGTAATAGCACATCTTGAATTTGTTGATAAAATATACCGTAATATGTACTGGAAACATTATAAAAGTTGCTTCTTAAGTGCAAAACTGTCAAGTAGTTTCTATAGGACTAGACATAAAGAGGAGGGAGAGAATAAAGAAAGACCACCCCAAGGGAAAGGGTTCTCACAATATCTTGCACTGCTCTTATCCAACAATGTTCCTAAAGATCCAAAGCAGTTCACCAGGTAGATTACCTTGGAGACCATATAATCCATATGTAAACATTTCCATGGGCTTAGAGTTATCACACTGAAGATGAATCACCATTTTTAGGGAAACGTTGTAAAAATTATTTCTAAGGTAGTCCTCGTCATTGTCTGTCATCATTCTCTATCCACAATGCTACATATTACATGGAACATAATAGCAAGTTGTTTTCTGCGATTTTAAAACATTTTAATGAAAACATAACTAAGAGTTTTTCTAAAATTCTCTCCGTAAGCTTTTCCAAAACAAAATCTGCTCCAAGTCATAAATGCTTCACCTTTGACCTTTGACTCCTTTGAATGATCGGGTGGAACAGTCAGAAATACCTCAAAGAGGGGGTAATTATTAGAACAAGCTGATGGCTAATTTCTCCAGGAAAGGTCTTTTGCTGGACTTACCTCACTATTTTTGTCACACATCATTAGTCTCGAAAAGGATACTCAGAGGGAAGCCGCTTTATGGTGGCAACCCATCGGGAGCAGGTGTGTCTTTTATTGATCAGCCCGTGAACAGTGCTGAGGGCACTGCTGTTCCTGGGCTGAGCTCCTCTCTCCAGAGCCAGCTGCATTTACATTGCCAGCCAAACCTCCCTTTTCCTGCAGGCAAATATCTTAAAAGGGCCCTGGGCTGATGAGCATGGGACCCTCAGCTAACGGCCCAGTCATCTGCGGCACAGATCCTATCTTCTCTAGTCTCATTTGCACACTCAGTAGCAGTAGCACCAGTCAGGGTTGCCACATAAAATATAGGATCTTCAGTTCAATTTGAACTTCAGGTAAACAATGAATAGTTTTCGCTAAGCATACCCCTGATTTTACATGGGTTGTGCTTGTGTTAAAAGTATTCACTGTGTATATGAAATTCATATTTAACTGGACATCTTGTGTTTTAGTTTGCTAAACCTGGTCTCCTTATACCTCAAGCTTCCTTTCTTTCCAGACTTTCACAGTGAGGAAAGAGTTGATGCCAGTGACGTGTTGTGGGAAGACACCACCAGCCACTGGGAGAGTGTGGTTTATCTTTCAGAAATATCAAGTGTGGGTTTTTTTTTTTTTTTTTTTTTTTTCAGTAACTAAGATTTCAATAATGGGAATAATTGCCGAATTTGAGTCTTACTTATGGCAAAATATTGTTGATAGGACTAGTGACTTCTTTGCTGGATGTGCATAGAACATTTATTAAATTACCATAGAGCAACAATTTCAACTGTAGAATGTCGGTGACTAATTCAGAGCTCAGAACTTTCTTCTTTTCTGGAAGTACAAGGAATAGAAATAAAAATAAAGCAACTTCAGTTTTAGAAGCTGCTTGCGCCCAAGAAAGGCATACGGTTGTTAATAATTTTCCTTAGATTTTTTTTTTAACTTGCCAAGGTTACAGCATTTATGGCAATATATTAAAAATATAAAAAGAAAAACATCCAGATCATGATTTGTACTGAACAATGAAGAACTGAAAAAAAGAAAAGAATGCATGCATGATGTCATCATAAAATTCCTATTAACTGAAGTCGATGCTGGAGACCGTTTGCCATTGTTGATCGGACTGCTAATGACAGACCGAACGGACCAGGGAAGCAGCATCGCCTTGCAGGCCACCTGGCCACTTCTGGCTCTTTCAGAGGTAGCTCTAAGCTTCAGGCAAAGCCACAGTGCTCAGTCCCAAACATAGCTCTTTTATAGCTGTCTGAGTTTGTTTCATCTCCTCTTTATTCTTGGATTAGTGGCTTTAAAATGGAAATGTTGGATTCATTTCAGTTACTAGGCTGATGCAAGCATTGTAATTCTCTCTCTTGAATGCTTAAATGTGTTGATTGTACCCTGGGAATTTTATGGTTCTTTTAAAAATACTGAAAGTGCTCGCTCCATTTTTCTGTTGTAATTGCTTGTACTATTTAATTCCCAACCCTATTATATTTGAACTTTTGTAGAGGAATCCAAGAAGCACAAAAGGCATTCTAAATGATAAACTTCCACTTCTTCTTTCAAAATACTTATTTTGAATTAGTTGGGAAGAAACTGGAGAGAAAGAAAAGTGCTTTAATGTGGAACTTATTCTGAGTCTGGTAAGCTCAGTTTTTTAAAAGAAATCCTCCAGTGACCAAAACAAATGATGGTGAGTTGGTGACACACTAATAATTGGCAGCCTCTGGTGTCTGAAGGCATTTGCTTGAATTATTTATGCCTCAAAACTGACAGGAATTTCATAAGAACAAATAAGGCCAGTCCAGCGGGTGTCGTTTATATGATGCAATTGCACGTCTGATTGACTGCAGGTCTCATCTGTTACAGCTGATGCCTTAAAAACCCAGGGGAGGAGTTTATTTCAAGACAGTTCCACACCCATCCAGGTTTGATGATTTCCTCACCGAACAGTCTGTTTTCGTGTGTGGGTGAAAGGAGATCATGAAGGTTGTTTGCTTTAAAATAACTCACTAGCAGGTATTGTTATCAGGCCACCTCCCTTGATTTTGAAATAATCTTTTTAACCCACTTTTCTTAAAAAAAAAGTACTTTAAAAATTATCCAGAACCAAGTGAATTGTAAGCTGTTCTTCTGTAATGGTGTCACATGGGGCAGTTGTAGTCTGGCAATATCCTAGCATGGTTTTCCAGTGATGTCTCTGGGACTCAGATGGTCCTTGACATCTTTGCCAACCCCTCATTAACTCTGCTTTCTCCCTTGTCAGGGCCTTCTGGCAAGGTTGGTAAGGGTAGGAATGTGATTCCATTGTACTGGCCTTTGGAGCTGGAATGGGGCTGGAGTAAAATTAAATTGCCTCAAGGCAATCTGCATAGTCCTGATTAGGCACAGATGAGTGACTCTTTCTACTCATTTTACTGTAGACTTGGGAGAAATGTTGATGGGGTTTATGATCTTTAAAATTTTAGTTTGCTTTTGAATATTAAGGAAAAGCTTTTCAAAAATAGTTACATAGACCAATGGAATAGACTAGAGAACACAGACACAAGCCCATACGGCTACATACATCTGATTCTTGATAAAAGTGTCAAATATATGCACGAGTAAAAGCACACATTCTTTAACAAATGATAGTGAGAGAACTGGATAGCCATTTGTAGAAGACTAAAACGAGATCCTTATCTTACTGAATACCAAAATCAATTCAAAATGAATCAAAGACCAAGGCAGAAGATCTGAAATTTTGTAACGCTTAGAAGAAAACAAGGGGAATAACTGAAATTACAGGTAGAGGCAAAGACTTAGTGAATGGGACTCTATTAACTCAGGAAATAATAGTGGGAATAGACAAACGGGCCTACACAAGCTTAAAAGTTCCTGTTCAATAAAAGAAACAATCAACAGAGGAAAGAGCATCTAGAAAGGGAGAAAATCTGCCAGCTACTCTTCTGATACAGGATTACTATCTAGAATACAGAAAGAACTCAAAAAACTTAACGCTAAATAAATCAAGTAGCCCAATCGATAAATGGACAAGTGAATTCAATAAATACTTTTGAAGGAAAAGCACAAATTGGCAATAAGTATATAAAAAAATACTCAACATTTTTAGCTGTCAAGAAAATGCAAATCAAAGCTAAGTTAAGCTTCCAGTCAGAATGGCTATTACCAGAATATTGCACATGTGCACACACAATATGCACAACAGATTCTGGCGGGGATGTGGGAATGTAAACTAGTACATCCACTATGAAAATCACTATGGAAGTTCTTCAGAACATTAAAATAGAAATGCTGTTTGATCTAACTATTCTACTCTTTGGTATACTCCCCAAAGAATTAAGGTTAGCATACTACAGTGATGCCTGAATACTCATGTTTATTGTGGCACAATTCATAACAGCTAAACTGGGGAAATAGTTCAGGTACCCATCAACAGGAATGCAGAAAGAAAACATGTTTTATATGTACAATGGGATATTATTCATCCTAAAGAATGAAATCATGTCATTTGCAGGAAAATGGGTAGGGCTGGAGATCATTATGTAAAGCAATATAAGCCAGACCCAGGAAGTTAAATATCCTATGTTTTCTCTCATGTATGGAATAAAAAAAAAATTGAAAACAGAGAAAGGAGAAAGGAGACCTTTAAAGAGAAAACAGTTCAGAGGAGGCTGGAAGAAGAGAGAGAGGGAGAGAACTATGAAGATGAATAAAGTATGTTACGGGTGTATATGAAAACACCAAAACAAACCCACTATTCCATGTAACAAACAGGCACTAGTTAAAAAGAAATGTAAAAGTTTTTAAAGCGTACAGAGAGGAACATATTTTCACTGCAGTTTGTATTCATTTATTTTTGCCTTATACATTATAGTAAACTTTGGGAATTGAATTAATAACTTAATACTCTTCAGGTTTCTTATATTGCATATAATACTTTGTATTCCATATTTTTATATATTTTAAATATTTTGCTCATCAAAATTCCACCAAAGGAAATTGTTCAAAGTATCATGGCTATTGCTCACAATTAAACTGCTAAAATTACTTTAATATCAATTTGTACTAATTAAAGCTTTTCCTTTGGACATCTAGTAGGTAAAATGAATTGGTGGTTGTCGGTGCTTTTTAAAATGGTAAAGTGGTAGATATGTATATGCAGTATAGCTAACATAGTTGTACTACTGACTTCTATTGCTTTACTGAAAGGAACAGTTAATGATTAATTATTTGGTCAACCTTGCATGTCTCTGTTTTCCTGAGAAACCACTTTGAAGATATCAATATGTAATACAACAACCATTGTTAATTTCCTACCACTTTGTCTGTAACTCTGTACTGTATGTATTGTTCTGATGCTGTTTTGTAAATGGATATCTGTTTGTCAATATGTTTTCCTTTCTTTTTAATTTTAAAGAGAGTAGTAAATGAGAAACAAACAAACAAAGAAATAGAATAGTAGCAGCATACCAGTATTACAAACATAAATAAATCAAAGCAAGAACATTCAAAGTGATAGAGGGTCTCAAGACAAAATAATACTAATCAACAGTGGTTGTTACGTTACATATTGCTATCCTCAACTACATTACTCAGATTACCAGATGTAAGAATGAAAGATTGCTCAAACCATTAAAGAGAATAAGAAAATAATTCTTTGATAAGACATTAGAGATAACACAGAGTTTCACTAGACAAGATGGTACGAGTTTGCCATTGTAATTCCATTGCATATTGTTACCATCAAATCAGTTGCTCAGACCACCAGACACAAGCATGTAAAGTCAATCAGAACATAAAAAATTGTAAGCATTAACTGTTCATTTCAATACACCATCAGACAACAGCAACACAGTCATCACAGCTATTCATGTATATATTTATATTTTGCCTTCCTTCTTTCTTTTTCCTTCTTTCCCTTGTCTCAGTCATTCCTTCCTTTGAGCAATTTCTTTCCCTTTCCTATCATCTATTGACATTTTGAGTTTTATCTAGTCTTTCAGGTTCCTACACCAAGGAGACAATATGATGTTTACACATGTGGGTCTGATTTATTTCACTTATGAGTATGGTCTCTAATTGCATCCATTTACCTACAAAAGCCTCGAGTTTATCTTTTTTCCTTCTTTTATTCTTTTTTTTTGTTGTTGTTGTTTTGTTTTTTTGGTTTTTCTCCGGTACCGGGAACCGAACTCACGACCTTGCGCTTGCCAGGCAGGCGCTTTGCCGCTGAGCTAAATCCCCAGCCCCTCCTTCTTTTATTCTTAAAATAAAATGGTAAAATGAAGACTTGCTTCCAACAATTTTTTACAAATAATTGCTATCTTATTCCCAAGTTAGTGTTATAAGGAAGCACATTCCACTTTTATCTCATTGGCAGTGTTTTGGGGATGGATTGCTATGTTATTGTTATAAAGCAATATTGGTTCATCAAAGGTCCAATCCTTTTTTTGAAACAGGGCCTCACTATGTAGTGCAGGCTGGCCTTCAATTCGCTATGCAGCCCAGGCTAGCCTCGAACTCTCAGTGATCCTCCTGCCTCAGCCTCCTGAGTGCTAGGATTACAGGTGTGTACCACCAAGCCTGGCAGAAAGGTCCAATTGTAAAGAAGAAAAAATAGTTGAAGTCCACAAAACACAAATCCATAATTTCATAAGTATTCTGCTAGAGGATTTAAAAACAAAATCTTCAGTTTGCAGTATGTTGTTATTTCTCTCATTTGTTGAACACATATGTAAAATTTCTTATATTTGTTCTGGGCATTAAAGGCACTTCCACTGAAAGGAAAAATAGTAGCTTCTGAAAGTGGGCTTTTAGCCTTCATGAGATTAGTTATCTCTCTACGCTTCCCGGAACACTTCTCCCTCAGTCATTCCTTCAGTCTGGGGGAAATTCCTCCTCTTTCCATCTTGGGCTGTAGCCCAAAGATTGTGTTTGTGGCATTAGTGTGGGAGGGGAAGCCACTCCATAAATTGTGTTGGGATCTGCATAGACTTTTTAGAACTCCTGTGGTCACATGTGCAAGGTTTGTCACCCACATATCATAAATAGGTGAGTTACTGTCCTTTGTAACTCCTGTGTTCAGAAAGACAGAAAAGCAATCAAACCTCACTCAACACTGGCCATCAAGGTTAACTGAAAATCTGTTGAGTCCCTGGATTCTCACTTGTTTTTTCTTGGGAACCTTAGATCAGGGGCTTCCAGATACAACCTTTGGCTGGATGTGCTCATAGCTGGGAAAACTGCTATTCTTTCATTCCCTAGCCTGAGTTTTTGGAACACGGTTCCTTTCAAAACACATATTAGGATCTCTGAACTTTTAAACTTTCCTTCTCTTACACACTGTCCCCTTCCAGTGCAGCTCCCAAGGTCTTCTGCGTAACTCAGTTGTCTGTTTTTTTTCACACAACAACAACATAAATTTAAAAAAAGGAAAAAAGGGAAAGAAAAAACAAAGACATGCTGGTCACATTCAAATGAGAAAAGGCTGGCTGGTGAAAAGCCTGGGAACTCTTAAACTGAAACTGATTATTTTAAAAAACATCAAGCTCCTTAAAGCTGCAGAAAATATCTCATTAGAAATACTCTAAAGAGGAATATTTTTAATTACACTGTGTTTAACCAATCAGGGACTATTGTCTTAACACTCGCGGATAGTGTGTTAGCATATTAGGATCTGGAAGACTGGACACAGTCTCTTTATCAGTGAATACGTGATGGGTGGTCACACTAATAAATGCTTTCAGGTGAAAAAACCAGAACACTGAAGCAGGTAGCATATTTGCTGTTGAAACAAAGAGCTGATGTTAGTAAGGAAAAGCTTCCAAGAACAGCTTTAGAGTGATTATCATTCCAAGAAAGTGCTAGAGTGAATATTAACTAGTTTAAATAAAATAGAAAGGCATTATGAATATTAAGAACTCATCCCTTCCTAAATTATACCTATCATAGAGCTGCCAATTATGTAATGAACTTATATATTTTGTGCGCATGAAATAAATACAGAAATGAAAAGCTCTTATTGAGAAAATATACATCTTCTCTTCCCAAAGAGGATGCATGACCTTCCCAATGTGTCTTGCTTTTTCTTGTCACGCTTAAAATTATCTTTGTAGCATTTCTCTTTTGCAGGAGAAAGAGGTATAGTATTTTCTCTCTTTTCTTGCTGTTCAGATTGGAAGGGTGGAAATGTGGTATCGCTGAGTTGTGGACAGAGGTGCTATACACAGATGTTGGCATAAATGCTAACACCACAGGGTAAAGGAGGTGAGTTGAGAAAGAATTTTGTCCTTTGGTGGAGGTTTTTATATGTCTCCTATTAACTAAAGACAATATTGAACACTTAACCTGTTGAAAATGTTAGGGGTTCAATATTGCATATTGAAATATGCAAAAAATATTTACATGACTATCGCAAGCGTATAATTTAAGATGACAGGAAAAAAAAATCATTCCTGAACTATTGATAGTTTTTTTCAAGCTCCTGTGGACATGGTGAACTGCAGTCACTTCTGGGTACCTATTTCACTGTGAAGTGTTACAGGGGACATGAATAATTTTAACCTGAATAATTTCAATTGCATATCATTTCAAGATATTAGAATAAGTACAAGTGAAAGCTAAGTTTTTTTATTGAGCTGTCTGCTAAATTTCTTAGACTTATTTTGCGGTTTGGGTTTTAAAAAATAAGTAAATATTTCTACAGGCACATTCTGTGAGCAACCTGTGAGTAACACTAAAAGGTTATGATAGAACAGAGCTCACTCCTCACTCGGTCAGTAAGATTGTGTGTTCAGCAAACACTCGGTAGAGTCCTACATTTAGTTTTCCTTTTTTATTGGATTTCACATGGAGCTACAAAATAAAAAAACATGAATGCTTTTGCTCTTTTCATAAGAAGAGTCTGAAGCTGAGACAAGCAAAAAATATTTTTCAGAGTAGCACACAGTTAATTCAGATAGCATTAGTTTCAGTCATACCAACAATGTAAATAAAAGTAGGGAATGCTATTTCCTTGCTAATATATAAAAACTTCCAAAGTAATCCCTACCCAAATTTCAAAAAAGCTATTTCACCACAAACGGTAGTCTTGGGAAGGGACAAATATCATTATAACTATTTACTAAATAGGAAAAGTTATGGGTCTAGGTCAATTACCTAATAAAGTATGTTTTTTCCAAAACCAATGTGCTGAAAGCTAGCTTTCCACAAGCCAAGTCATTAAATGACCAAGTTAGTAGGAACTAATTTGAATATAATACCAAGGCTAATATGCCCATAGCCATGAAATATATTTTTAAAATGTTCCTTAAAATATATTTGATAAATTTTAGTACATTTGATGAACTTGATATTTGGCAAGTTGATCTTTTAGCGATTTGGCTTGTGTTCCATGTTGACATGGAATGTTGACAGATCCATTCATTCCATACTAAAACATCATGTTAATGAGCACATACTGTGTGGCAGGAGTTGGGTATTTGATACTGAATGATGCTGTGCTCAGAGGTTAGTGGAAGAAGGAATCAAGAACACCATCACAGAATGGAAGGTGCTGTGGTACAAGTGTTTTGGAGCTCAGGGGAAGACGGTGGAGAGAAGCAGCCTGTTCTACCTGGTCCCTGTTCACGGGAGACATCTAAGAGAGGCTGAAAGCACTTCACCCAGAGAATAGGCAAGGATCCAAAGTTAGAAATGTGCTAAGGCAGTGTTCATCCTGCCTCTCTCTCCGGGATGCTCTGGAGTACTCTACAAAGTTCCGGTAATATTATTATTGTAATCCACGCTATTCAGTTTATATGTACATCATAGTTCTCTTTGCTAATACTTGCACAGCACTTACCCTAAGCTATGGACACAGTAATCCATTTCTAGTAGGTTATATAAATGTCATGATAGTCTTACAAAACATTATCCCCTTTTTACAATGAAGACAACTGAGATCTAAAGCCCAGGTAGGTGTCAGGTGGCTCCTATCAGGATTCAGATCCAGGCTGTGTGTTTCATTAAGTGTGCACATAAGCACAATGCTATGCTACATTCTAGATCTTCAGGGATTCTTGTGTCTGGTATATTTCCTTACCCTTACTTGTATTAGACATCACTTAGATACAGTAAGGGTACTGGAAGCTTTTGAAGTTCTTGATCTCTTATTACCTGTGCCATATCAACCTGTGATGGGTCACTGCTCCCTGGAATGTGTGTCTCTGCCTCAAAAAAGTCTTCCTTCTTACCCAAGTATTTTGTCTATATAATTTTTAAGGGCCCCAGGACAATTAACTAGACAGAACTAGGTTTACAATAATAGAAATGATCATGGGAAAAGTCAGGGTATTGTATGCATGACGTAGCGAGGTATTTTTCTACAGATTTGTTGATGCCCACATTGATTTGTTGTTCTTTGACATTTCTCCAGATGTCAAATTCAGCAACTACCATGACTATACAGCCTATATTTCAAATAATTGGCCCTAGAGATAAATACAAGTTCAGTCCATAGGTTCCAATTTTGATTACAGGCTTTTTTTTTCTATGCATACAAAGGGCTTCCAGAGAAGGGAAATATTAATGGATACCATTATATGAACAAGAAAATTTGACCTCTAGATCACAATCATATAAAGTTGTACTCTTGGACGTGTAAAGTTGCACTCTCCAGCTTAGGAATATAAGAGCTAGTTCTCAACAAGAGTGGAGGAGTTGGAGAGGAGAAGACCTCTTTGATGGGGACTTTGCAGCCTCTCTTGTGCCACAAGTCCCTGGGCCAGTTCTGGTCCAATTTTCAGCAAAGTTTGCTAGACCTCTCTTTAAGAGAGACCACAGCCTAATGACTATCACATCTAGGAATGTTTTGCTGACTTTCAGTGCAGACATCTTTCTGGAAGGCACTCAAGGCTCTGGCAGTGCTAACCCAGGACTGCAATATTTTTGTAGTTTTATGGGTCCTCGTATATCAGTGAAGTACCCGATAATTACAGTGTGTAAAACACCTTGGATGGATCCCAGACTGAAAATCTTCAAATGGCAAACAAATTAATCATACAGAAAGCAAGGCCCAGCACTCCCTGTATACTTATTAGATAAACTGGATATCCCTGAACAACATCTCACCCTGAAGGAAATGTTCCACACAGGAGAAAAGTCAGTGAAATCTGAAGAATACTTCAAAAGTTTCTTTAAGCTTTTTCAGATTCCATGTTCTTCCTTTCTTTTCTCTCCAACTCTGCTGCAGTCAGTCACAGGTATTTTTAAAATAAAATAGAAGTCTATCTATGCACAAAAATACTTTAAGGGTGTGTTTACTCACATATTGCATTTTGAGACACAGTCTTTTAGGACTGGGGATATAGTTCAGTGGCATAAGCGCCTGCCTGGCAGGCACAAGGTCCTGAGTTTGATTCCTGATACCAAAAAAAAAAAAAGAAAAAAAAAATGACACAGTCCTTTAATGATGTCCCCACAAGCCCCATGTTGTAGGCTTTTTCCCATGTCCAAAGCATCTCTGATCTTATGGTTTATTTTTGATTCTTGAAACTGGGCTAGAAAAACATTTCAGAAGCTGTCTTGAGTGTTCTTGTGGCTTTTTAGATCCATCCAAAGTCAGACAGACACTGGTTATTGCTCTTTTGGAGTCTTTATTTAAGATTTTCTTATTTTTCCAGGAATACTCAAGGAGCCATAACTCTGAAAGTCTGCATAACTTGAATTAATTCAAGAATAAAATCAAATAAACACAGTGCAATATAACATTACACAGAAGATGTTCATATAATGTTCATATAACATTAAAAAGAAGAAAATAGTAAATAACTTTCTACCTGAATAGCTATTTGTGATATGTACTCTTCTTTATTAAATTAATCACTTCCTAATCTTTTTAATCCTTAATTTTCCAGGGTATGGCAATAATGTTTAAGGATTTTATTTTATTTTATTTTTTTTTTTGTTTTGTTTTTTTCTCCGGCACCGGGAACTGAACTCACGACCTTGCACTTGCCAGGCAGGCGCTTTGCCGCTGAGCTAAATCCCCAGCACCTGTTTAAGGATTTTAAAATCCAGAATACATATGGTTCTGGCAGTGTCTGCATCACATCTGCTCACTACTCTAAAGTTTTGAAGTTGAATAAATGTATTGAGGACACATTCACACACAGTATTTGTGTTCTAGGTCTACTAACTGCTGATAAGGAGATAGCATAATATGAAATATGAAACTCTATTTACTTCTGTTCTTGATTAAAATCAGAGGGAAAAATCCTTAGCCTTATTTTGTCCTCTTTTCTAGCAAGAAGCAAGGATCTGAAGTATGAAGAAGGGTCTGCATGTACTTTTCTATAAGGGTGAAGGGGCTAGGACCCACGTTACTATGTGTGAATTGAAAATAACATGGGTGTAAGCAGTTACTGTTCCTTAGATGTTGTAATCAACCAGTCCACTTTATCTACTAGGCACAACTTGTATGAATCTACGCTAAAGCTGAAGAACTGACTTTCTAAAGTCATTTGAGCTCAAGACCTTATTCTTGAAACTAAAAAAAATTGTAAGGAGGCTCAGCTAACGGGCAAATCAGTGCCATCATTGAGGGCAGAGGGCAACTTACCCAATTTGGAGTATTGATAATTGTATCAAGAAAAATGATGATAATCAAAATTGCAAATATTAAATATTTATTATGAACGAGTCATTGTAAAAAGTGCATTACATGCATTATCTCATATAGTACAAAACCTAGTGAAACAGGTGCTATGTGTCATGATTATATTTTTATTTATTTACTTTATTCTAAAAAATCTACTTTAGCCAGTGTGGTGGTATGCACCTGTAATGCCAGCTCTCTGGGAAGTTGAGGTGAGAAGGTCTTGAGTTGCAGCCAAGGCTGGGCAGCACAGTAGACCCCAAATGAAACAAACAAATGAGCAACAAGAGCCCGAACCAAAATCAATTTTAATGAGCTATGATTTACATGCACTAAATTGTCTGTATTCAACCAGTTTTGAGAGGGGTGCATTTGTGTGAATCCACAATCATAATCAATGTGCAGAAAGACTCCATCAGTGGTTCAAGCGTCCTTTGTCTCCTTGGAGTTCATTCTTCCCCCTGTGCTGGGCCCAAGGCAACCACTGATCTGCTTTGTATCACTACAGATTGGTTTCATATTTTGTTAATCTATTTATCTATTGATGGTCATTTGATTTTCCCTCCAGTATTTGGCTTTTGTCCAGTTTTTACTGGGCTGTCTTCCTGCTTAGTGAATTGTAAGATTTCATTATATATTCTGTATACAAATCTTGTGCCAGATAGATGCTCTGAAAATACTTTTTCTCAGCCTCTGGTTTTCCTATTCGTTCTTTTAACAGTAATTTTCAAAGAGCAAAATTTTTCACTTTGATGAAGTCTGATTTGTTCATTCTTTTATCAGTTTCTAATGTTTTTATGTAAGATAATTTTGCCTCTCCCCAAGATTTTATTTTGTATTTTCTTTTAGAAGTTTTATATTTTTTCGTTTGACATTTGTATCTATGATTTATCTTAGGTTAGCGTTTTGTATAGTATGAATTTTTTCCACACAGATATCCAAGTGTCCAGAGCTACTCTGTAGAGACATGTTTCCTTTTGCCATTAAATTCCCTGGGCACTCTTGCCAAAAAAATCCAATTGATTAATTAAGTGCAGTCCTTCTGAGCTCTATTTTATTCCATTTATATGTGTCTGTACTTATACCAGTACTACACAATCTAGATTACTGTAGCTTTATAGATAGTTTTGAAATCAGGTAGATGAACTCCTTCAATTTTTATTGTCCTCTTTAAGATACAAATTTGTCTATTTTAAAACCTTTGGGTATTCATATAAATTCTATAAGCAGTTTGACAATTTCTACAGAAAACCTGTGAGGATTTTTTGATTAGCTGGTATGAAATCTACACATTGATTTAAGGGAGACTAGGCACCTTAATATTGAATCAATATTATTGATCCATGAACTAGTATATCCCAATGTTTTTTAGGTTTTAATTTTCTTACAAATGGTTTATTGTTTCAGTGTATGGTTTTTTCATTTTTGAATTAATTTTTAAGTATTTTGTGTTTTTGAAATTATTATAAGTAGAAATATGTTATTGCTGCTGATATATAAAATACAACTAATTTTAAAATATGTTAGTTTTATATTTTGTGACTTAACTTTTTAATTGTGGGTATTCTATGCTCCACAATAAAAATGGAAAATTTGTCATAGTTGGCTGTATTTTTAAAAATTTCAATTTTCTTTCAAAATTTCCTAGGCCCAATTTATCTGCATAGGAACTAGTGCTCCTATTATTATCCTACTTTATAATGAGGAAATCAAGGCCATAGGAAATCAATAAACTTGCCCAGTCAGATAGCAGCAAGTAAAAGGCAGATTTTTTAAACTCCAGATTTGCCCTAATGCAAACTGTTATTTCTCTATATATGTGTTATGGTTTGTGTCTAGATGTCCCCCAAAACCTCATGCAGTCATAGCTAGGGCTTTTTTAGAGGTGGTTGGATCTAGAGTGTGTGACTGATTCATTTTATTTTTATTTTTTAATTTTTTTTGTTTTTTTTTCCTGTACCTGGAATTGAATTCACGACCTTGCGCTTGCCAGGCAGGTACTGTGCCACTGAGCTAAATCGCCAGCCCCTGACTGATTCATTTTAGAGTGTGTGACTAGTGCAATGCTAGGATTAAGGTTGCTAGGACTAAGGGTAGGTGATCACTATATCAGCGCACTGATTGGTTTGGCACTGCCATAATCCTGGTAGCCTGGGTACAATGTAAGGGCAGAAAGAGGGTTGTCTTGTTCCTTGCTTGCTTGCTTTGCTACATTTTGCCCACCATGAACTATTTTTCCTCTGTGATCCCTGTCTGCCCTGCCACCCTGCCTGGAAGTCAGCTGATTATGGACTCAAACCTCTACAAACTGTGAGCTAAAAAACCTTTTCTTTTTAAAATTTGGGTGTCAGATGTTTTGTCTCAGCAATGAGACAAAAGTAACTTAGACAATCTATATTTATAAAATTCACCTACTACACTCCCAAATGAATGACCATTAAATATTAGTTAGTTAATTAAAGATGATTTTTTCCTGTGTACTATTAATTACTTGAGTTATAATATTTCAGTGAGAGAGACTGTATCATTGTACTTAAAAAATGGAATAGGATAGAAAAATAATTATCTTTAAGGATTAGAGGGGCTGGGGATTTAGCTCAGCGGCAAAAGCGCTTGCCTGGCAAGCGCAAGGTCGTGAGTTCGGTTCCTGGTACCGGAGAAAAACCAAAAAAAAACCTTAAAAAGGATTAGAAATTGCTGCATAGTATGTTTGAAGGTAATGAAAAGACTGTTGATGAAAACAGCTATTTTGTTCAAATTTCAAAAGCTTTTAATAAAATAATCTTATTAAATTAAAGTTAAGCATCTTATTCAAGTTGTAAGAATATATGAAATAAATATCTATCTGGAATATATTTGGTAAACCTGTAACACTTTAAAGGAGTAAATATTTCAAAAGTTTTTATATGAGTAACTGATTTGAAGGCAACAATATGCAATGAAACTACCATGGTGAATTCCTACCATCTTGTCTAGTGGAACTCTGTATTATCTCTAATGTTTTATCTAATAATTATTTTCTTATTCTCTTTAACGGTTTGAACAAATTTCCATTCTTACATCTGGTAATCTGAGCAACATAGTTGAAGATAATAATATGTAATATAACAACCACTGTTAATTCCTATCATTTTGTCTTGAAACTCTGTATCACTTTATATGTTCTTGCTTTGGTTCATTTATGTTTGTGATACAGGTATGCTGCTATTGTTTTTTTTTTCTCTCATTTACTACTCTATTTAAAATAAAATTTTTAAAAAAGGCAATAGTATAGATAGGGTACGAAGTTTAAAACATAAGGATATAGAGTAATAAATATGCATTCTTCCTACTTCTGACTCTTCAATTTTATTACTCACACAGTGACTGGTACAAGCCTTACCTATGTACAGACATGGATGCTTCTATTTCCTCCCTCTGACGTTTAGCACAGAACATTGTATATGCTATTTAATATCTTGGTTTCCTCAGAATATATTTTAGCAACCAGTCCATTTTCAGTTCTTACAGATATATTCCATTTTTAAAAATAGTTTTACTGTATTCCATTATAAGGATTCGCTATAATTTTCCAGTCCTCTGTTGGTGGATTTAGGCCATTTAAAGTTTCTATGAACAGTACTCCAATGAAGGTTGTAATCTGTAAATGTTTTTGAAGATGTGCTAGTATTCATCATGGTTTAATATTAGTACCAGTATCACTAATTTGTGTTTGTTTAAATTTTTCTCATGTGTTTTCCCTTCTTTTGTTTACTTCAGCCTTTTGTGAGCAACTAAATATATGATATTAGTATTTCTATTTATTGATATGACAAATGTGTTTGATCATTTATTTGTTTTGTATTTTATAACCTGTATGTTATTTTATTTGGTGCACACACATTTGTGTGTATACATACATTATCCCTAAAGATAATTTGGGAGGAGTACAGTATGATTTCAGTTAGTTCACTGGGTTTCTTTATAACTACATTTTTAATATAACATACTCTATGTGCATGGCAACTCAATATGATTTGAAATCCCATGAAATCATGGCTGTCTTATCCACACTGATGTTACATCTTGTATTTTATAACATTGTGCTCCAGAGATTAATGTTCCATGAGGGCATTGTGTCCAGCACATACCAGCCATACAGCATATTTTTTTGTTAGTAGATAATGTTTACATTCTTTGTGGGCGGTTGGTATATGCATACAATACAACTTAATTCCTTTTTATCCCTTTTCCCTCTTTGCCCTCCCTCACCCCTCCATCTCTTGATCCTCTTCCCCTTTGAGAGAGATCCATTTCCTGCTTCCTGTTATCTGTCTTTATTTTTCTTTGGGTTTACACATAAGAGAAATTGTGTGAGTTTTAAGCCCGTGTGTCTGATTCATTTCACTAAACAGTGATGGTGTGACTTTTAGAGATGAGTGTCCAAAGTGCAAACCAAAACCCATTTATCTATCAAAAAGTGACAAAACTACAGTTAAAGCTGAATACTGAGGTTTTAGTTTAGGAAAAATCAGCTCATTCATTAACATCTTTTTTTTCTTAAAAGAAAAACAACATGCATGCCATGAGTTCACCACCACTGACTTAAAATTATGGTCTCAAGGTGACACATGTGGTGTAGGACACATAGTAAGTGAAGCCACTATTGAATCCTGTTGAAATCCTAGTGCTGACACTAACTGGTAGGGAACTCACGTTTCCCCTCGGGACCTCACTTTACTCTTTCACAACAAAGAAGTTTTCAAGACTGACATAGTCTACCATCTATTCTAGTCTAAGATGCCCAGATTTGCTCTTCTTTTACCTTTTGAATCTGAGTAAGAAATTGAAAATAACGACTTATTTTTGATTGTTGCTAATTTTCAACGTTCATATTGTTTCACTTTCAAAGGTTGTAAGAATTGGATTGATGGGTGGAACAGCAGCTATTTGTCATGTTTGTTTTAATGACCTCAGGCAGAAAATAGACATATATTTTCACTTCACAAACACCCATAGTCTTAAATTTGGTAACTCTGCGTTCTGCCATTGTTAGGATAAATTGGTCAACAATTGCAGACTCCAGATGATTTGAAAACTACTGCACACTATTTGAATTAAGCTGTGATTTGAAGAGAGTAAAACCAAAAAATGACTAGTATCTAGTCATTTATCCTTTAGAAAATAATATTGTCTTGTTTGTTTTCGATAAGTTTGTGGTTTGCCTGATGTAACATGGTCAAGACAACAACCGTATCCACCAGGAACTCTCCTGCATTGGACTCATTTGCTAAAGAAAAGGAAAAGTATCTCACTACAGTAGGGGAAAAGAGAATGAAAAACAATTAATCAGAAAGACCTGTACTTAAAGATTAAAAAGTGAATTTTCCAGAAAGTAATTCTCTCTCTCTCTCTCTCTCTCTCTCTCTCTCTCACACACACACACACACACATACACACACACACACACACACACCCCATAAAGTTAAAAGTTAGTAGACAAACCTTCCCAGTGAATCTGGATGTTTTTACTATTTCAGGCTTTAGATACCAAAAGGGCATAGGAAATATGTCTATCTTTTCACCAACATGATTTTTTTTGGGGGGGGTCTCAATATGCCCTGGGGACGCTCACGTTTTTTTTTTCTGAAAGACTGAATTAAAATGGTGGCAGTCCATTTATGTTTTAACCTTTATGAGCTTAACAAGATTTAAGCACACTCACCAAAAGCTTATATACTTTATTATTCTTTTCAAAGAGATAGTGTTAGATTGTTGATTTTTACTACTGTTTTAACTATTTTGGTTCTGCCTACTTTTATGTTTTCTTTGTAATCAATTTTTTATTTCATCTTTATTAATTCATTTTCTGACACTTTCTCTGGGTTTTCTTGATTACTTCCTTTCTAGATTTTTTTTTAAATTCAAAGCTTAGCTCTCTTATTTTCATTCTCTTCATCATCTTACACACGCACTTAAGGCTACATATTTTCTTTTGAGTGGTTGTTTGACAATATCACACCACATTTTTTTTTTACTGTGGTGCTTTTATTTATGTCCTTTTCTAAGTATGTGTTAGTTACTGTTTTTTAAAATTTTTTTTTGGTGTTTTATTTGAAACAGGGTCTCACTATGCAGTCCAGGCTGGCTTGAACTCACTATGGAGCCCAGGCTGGCCTCGAATACATGATAATCCTCCTGCCACAGCCTCCCGAGGGCTGGGATTACAGGCTCGCACCAGCATGCCCGGCTTTAGCTGCTATTTTGATTTCTGTCTTAGTCTGGGTTTGCCTGAAAACAGTGCCCAAAATAAAAACTTGAGTCGTTTATTTGGAACTGTGACCCAGGTATTGAGTATAACCGCTGTGAGAGCAAACAGAAATAAAGACGTGCTAGGACCAGGGGTGTCCTCAGGATGGTGGGCAGGTGCTTTATTTCAGGGAATCTTTTTAGGAAACTTTTGAGAAAACATCCGAGGTCTGTCTTAGAGCTGTGAAGTGGAGTAAGATGGCGATATACTTCTCCACCACCTCATAATTTTCAACAAATCAATAATGCTACAGATAGTTAAGTCCTGTGCTTTACCACTGACCTCTGGCTGCAGGGCTCTCAGGTGTCTATGTGCTAATACACGCAGAGCTCATGTGCACCTGGATGCCACAGCTGTAACTGTGGGTATGAGAGGAGGGTTGGGTGAACTCTGAGTGGACAGAGAATGAGGGTGCCTACATTTCAGTAGGGGAGTCACCTCCTCTGATCTCCTCAGTCTGAAGGCCTGATGTTTTCCACAACTTCCAAGTCAGTGGCCTACAACCACTGAGGAATTAGGATTTAATATATTTCCCTATTATAACACAATTTCACATAACAGAAGATACTAATATATGTTATTCTTCATCTCCTCTTTCCTTGCACAATTCTCTCAGTAGCCAAAGACTTTAGGGACAAATTATGTTTGCACCAGGTATAGTAGTAAATGTTTCATAGGTAGCAAAATTTGGGGCAAATTGTTTACAAAAATATCTGGCCATTATGGTAAAGGTTCTTCTAGAGATTATGTTTACCTGATAAGGTGATGCTATTCTCTTGGAAGAAAGACTTACATGATGGGAAGTATTTGTGTGTACTGCTTCCTTTTTGGTGAGGGGAAAGGAAGCATTTTCTCTGGCTGAAAAGTCACATTCTAATATGCCATGTGATAACTAATATCCCCACGTAGCTGGCCAACAAATTATCTTAATTCTTGAACTTTTCATTCCTAGCCATAAGAAACCATGAAATTATTTGCATTTTCTGTCCTGAAATTAAATACATGGGCTGCCTTTAGAGGCAATGCATTTGCAATATTATTTTCTTTTCCTCCAAAATTGGTTTTTAGAATCCTTAAGTGCCCATAATTTTAACTTGGTGGAAAATATTTGTACTACAAATTGTTAGAGCCTGTATTAAGGGATAATTGCTTTTAATAGAACAGTGAAGACATTCTAGTATAAAGAACACTTTACAAAGGAGAATTAAAGCAATTATCTGGTTACTCCTGGCAAAATAACCCTTTCTTTTGTCAATATCTGGCTAATTTGAAATGTTTTTGTCTTAAGGTCTCCAAATCATTTCTTTACTCTTCCACTGCATTTTCTGTGTGTGAATATAGCTCCTAAGCCACCTTTGTGTAAATATGAAAGAATCTATCCTCTTAGGAAATATTCAACTTGGCATGTAATTTGCTGAACATGAATTACTTCAAATAGTGTTGTGTTGTAAAACTGTGATACAATTTTCTGAGTTAGAGTAAAAGAATGGTTTATTTTGTAAGTAAACCATGACTTTCTACCATCAAATCTGGTGCAAATTGTCTCATTGCACCATTAATCTTCCCCTTTTCCTTCCTGTGCCTCTTTTCTACTTTGTCTTATTAAACAACTGAGTTTTAAAGCCATTGGTGGGGCAGGAGGAGGAGCCTGAGGAGAACATCCACTTGTGTGGGAAATCTCGAGTCCTGAATACCATTCTCCACTGAGAAGAAGGCTGATTTGAGTGGAAGCTCAGGGAAACAATAAGGTGATGCTGGAATATCTTGCACCATAAAGCATGCAAGCATTTGAAGAATTATACCGACATAATGAAAGGATGCAGGATCCATCTGGAAGTTGCTGCCACTGACCAAATTGGGACTAATTGGAGGATTAGTACGAAGATAATAATGAATGGCACATCATGAAATAAAATTAGAAAGCATGAGTCGATGTTGCTATAAATAAATGAATACATTGAAAATAGGATGAGTAATGAGATATTTATATAGTCCAAACGACTATCTCACAATATTATTTAGTGCATACGACAGGAAACAGCATAATTTTTGCAATATCCCTGCTAAGATGGATAGTCTGAAGCTCAACATAAGGAGAAAACTTAGAAAAACCCCACTTGTAGGTCTTTTATAAAATAACTGGTTTGTGATTTTCAAAAATGTAAAAATCATAAAAGTCAAGGTCAGACTAAGGAATAGTCCTAAAGAAAAAGACATTAAAAACAAGGTAACTGAATATAATGTGATATTTTAATGCCAAAAATAGTGTTGAGACTATTGGCAAAACTTAAATATGATGGGAAGATGAGACGAGAGGAACGTGTCTATGTAAACTTTCTGATTTTGATGGTTATGTTGTGACTATTTTAGAATGTTGCAACGACTTGCTAAAGTCTGGGAAGGTGTCAGTGCTTCAGATCAGCAATTTATTCTTACGTTTTTGTAATTATTTCCAACTTTTTTCAAGACTGAAGAATTTTTGAGAGAAATGTCCTTAAGAAATGAGGCTCTGATCACAGCATTGTTCACAGTTCATTATTAGTTATAGGCAATTAGTTTAGGAGAAAAGATACTGGTTTTCTTGGTTTTTTTTTTTTTTTTGTTTTTCTCTGGTACCGGGAACCGAACTCACGACCTTTTGCTTGCCAGGCAGGCGCTTTGCCGCGGAGCTAAATCCCCAGCCCCAGATACTGCTTTTCTAATGTTCACTTGTTCTTGTCTTTTCCCCTTCAGCTTTGACTTTGCTTCTCAAATGTTATTTTATCATGTAAAACAACATCCTTAGGAGATCTTTTTCTATACCTTATTAGAGTTAATACTGTTCAAATCAAATTATTACCAACTAACTAAAATACATCAAATAGGCTTGTGAAGGTCATATGCACATTTCCTTTTCAGGTTTTTGCCTATTAAATTACAAAGAAAAACTTTCTGTGAGCCCTCATGCTTCATGTAATTTTAAGAAGTCCTTCTGTGCTAACCTTCAACTAATCCTTTAAGGCACTTTTTATATCTCAGAATTCCTGAACTACAGCTAATTACTGTCAGTCATCAATTTGGGGCTGAAAGTGAGCACAAACTTGTTAACGGTGGCCCATCTTGACCTGCTTGTTTTCCTCTGAAAAATTAAAGTATAACAGTGATTAATTTTGAAGTCAACATTATTTGAAATCTTTCACAAGTGAAAGAAGAAGAACATTAGAAGTTGCAGAGACAAAAGTGCTTCCATTGTGACCTTCCTGGGAAGATGATAGCTTGAAGTACTTTTGGTATATTTTTATTCATCATGTCATCTGAATGTATCTGTATAGAAAGTCACTGGTGTGTGTGTGTGTGTGTATGTATGTGTGTTTGTGTTGAGCTACATTCCTTGCCCTTTTTATTTTTTATTTTGGGATGAGTCTTGGTAAGTTAAGTAGGCTGGGCTTAAATTCTCTATCTTTTTCCCTCAGCCTCCCAGAATGCTGGGATCACATATATGTGACACCACTCCTGGGTGGCTATCTTTCTTTAGGTTACCATATTAACATGCTGTTTTGTTACAAGTAGATAAACACCTTATTTATAAGTACAAATCATTCCCCTATGTTTGGTCAGAATTGTGTAGAACTGTTACTGTGAAAATTAATAACAACAACAAAATCTCCAAAAGTATGGAGATTTGTATGCTGTAATTTGTGGCAATATACAAAGAGAACAAGTCTACTGATTTGCAGAACAAATTAACAATATATATTTCTGAAACATGTTAGCTTACCTGAAAATTACTAGATTCTTAGTTTCTTTGTGAAACGTTCAAACATCCCCTTATTTATCTTATCATATTTTTTGAATACTGATTATATACAAGACAATATATGCCCACACAGTGTTCAGTTCCTACAGGATGGATTTTTCCAGTTACCACACAGAAAATACAGGTGCGTTTACTCATTCATTATAAGGCTACTTGAAATGTAAATTAGTTTGATGAGATAGCTAAGTCTATACAAAATTTCATTAGTCTCATAGTCAAAATTGAGCTTATATAACAATTGGTTGAAAAGTACAAAACAGTTGTTGGGCAATAACTGTATCTGGTTTTCTTATTCCATCACAAAAGCCTGAGAAGTTAGGTGCTTTGGGGCGCAGTCCATACTACTCATCTTTCTTTGTGGTTTTAGTTTGAGGAAGAATGCACTGTTTTTGAAAAGCATGGTTGCTTTATTTGAATAGAATGGGGATTCCAATCTGTATATATGTTGTTGGAACATTTTCAACTTCTGCTTCCCATGCGCTACCGCCTTCCCCATTATTCTGGTGAGTATTATTCTGTTCTCGCCTTCTTTGAGATCAATGTTTTTAGATTCCATGTATGAGTAAGATCATACAGTATTTGTCTCTCTGCCTAACTTATTTCGTATAATATCTTCCAAGTTCATCCAATTTTTAACTAGAAAATTTAAAAGCTTTTGTTTTTCTATTCCTCCATGTGTGTTCTCACATCCCTGTGGTGATACCCAAAGGTTCTTAAAGACTTTTGAGACAGTTGATTAGTAAAATTTATTCTCCCAGGCTAAGAAAACAAGAGGACTTGAAAGATAGATTCAAGTGAAGAAAGACTGGGATACTGTTGAAGTCACACTCACAAAGTCTCTATGTTCTTATATGAGTTTGATAGGACAATAACAGAGGAAAAATCCTTCCTTATATCAGGATTGAACAGTGACAGCTGCCAAAGTTTGCAACATAATCTCAGTAGCTTTGAACATTCTCATGGTGCAAGGAAAGACTCATAGATTTCCATGTACTCAACACTGCCAGGTTCTGTGCAAGGGACTGAGGCTTTGGTGGTGTCCAGTCGGCCTTGGTTCCTGTCCTTGTGGAGCTTGTAGTCTGGTCTTGGAAACAGAGTAAATGATCAAAAGCCAACACAGCAAAAATGTACACATTATAGTAAATGTTATAATAATTGCCAAAAATTGTAAGAAATGATAGAAGTAGGTGTAACCTGGAAGAAATAAAAGGAAAAGTAGATGAATATTTAATAATAGGATGCTGGAGAAATGGTGAAGAGGGAGTGCAGTGCTCCTCTGGGCACAAAACTGAGCTCCACAAGGGTCAGGGACCAGTTCACCGGAAGGGGACAGGGGTTACAAAGGGAGGAGGGGGATGTGGAGGTAGTGAAAGTGAACTCAGGCCTCTTTGTAGAAAATCCTTCGATGAAATGCTTGTTATTCTACACAAATATTTGAAAATGTCCAAGCAGCTTCTGTTCCTTAAAGCTCTTCAACAACCCTTGAATTTTCTTTTTTTTTGTCATTCCTCGTGTCCAGTGATCAGGCTCCCAACTCTTTCACTAATTTTTTCTCACTCTTTCTGTCTCTCTCTGTCTCTGTCTCTATCTGTCTGTCTGTCTCTCTCTGTCTCTCTCTTTTCCTCTTCAGGAAAACTAGAAATTAAATGCTTGCCCAGGGGAAGTTTTTTCCCTCTCTGTTCATTTCTTCATAGGACTATGTTCTTATCACCTCTTATGTCTCAATTAAATATCACATGCTCTGGGAGTCCCTTCCCAATTGTGCTATGCAAAGTAGAATCTCTTGTAGCTTTATTTTATATTATAGCTTCTTGTTTATTTATGCCATATTGATTTACAATCATTTTCTAAATTTCATGCACATTGTTTGCTTTCTTTTCATTAATTTCCTACAGTAGAAATAAAGTTGGGGCAGGCAGGGCACATCTTGTTCACAGGTAGTGTGGTTCATGCGTGTGAAGCAGCCCATAAGAGCTAAATGAAGGAAAGCAGGAAGAGGAAGTGCAGTCATGGTTTGTGTTCTTAAAACAGAAGTACGTAGCACTGTCATGCTGTAGGCTTCTTAACATAAGCAAGTATCATACACATAAAGAATTTGGATTATTAGAATCGAAAGCATTTTTTATTTTTATAGTAGAATGAACTTTACAAATTACATTTTGACGAGCTTTGGATAGCTCATTGGTATTTTCGTCTGAGAAAGAGTCTAAATGATATATTTGTTAGACTGGGGTTTTAGAAGACTTTCAAAGATCAGTTTATTCACTTGGAGCTTTTGATTTAGTGAGAAGAAGTGTGTTTGATAACAATACAATAATTAGCAATAATAAGTAATATTAAACACTGTTCAAAGCAGCTAAAGTAGGCATTTATGTGAGGCAGATATTTAGATAAATTGAACCGGCATGGTGACAGGACCATCTGAGTCATTTGTTCTCCGTATCTCAACAGCTCCACAATAAAATCTACTTGACACAAATTATTTATGTCATGATAACATTTTGTTTTTGTGAGCAATGTCACTGAAAATGTTTAAAGCTATATTTTTCTTTTAAAAAATACATGGTGTCCTTTATTAGATAATCTCATATAAAGTTACTTCCAATAAAAAACTCTGCTGCTCACTTTACCGTCCTTTTGAATTGCATTTCAGGTAAAGCTCTTTGAAATATATTGGTATTCCTACCTGGTTGGTTCTGAAGGAAGAACAGAAATGTCTGGAAGAGGGAATGACTGCTCTTAAAATTTTATGGTCAGGGTAAAGGCAACCACATGATTCAAAATTTTGTTCTTTTAGCTTCTTACTCTGTAATTATTATTAGGAATAATCAGAATTGTCTAATCATGCAATTGAGTTTCTCCATAGGAGAATTTTATTTTAATGCCATCATCACTCAGTATTATATTTTTTCAATGAAACTTTTTAAAATGCCAACCAAATCATGTCCAGTATATTTAAATAAAACGTGACTTTTAAAAACACCAATGTCCATGCTATGTAAGATTTATTTATTTATGTCACAGAAAAGAAACAATAAGAGATATATAAATGAGTGAAAGGAAAGTTGTTCATAGATATTAGTAACTTCCTGAGGTTAATTGTAAGACCCTTCTCTTTGAATTTATCTTAAATGAGACACTCCTGGTAGAGCGAAACAGTTGTACCATGGACTCCTTTGTGTTTCTCTTATAGTTTAAGTGATTATGCTGAGCATGTGCATGGGGGCTGCAGAATTCAGTGGGGTGCTACTAGTTTGTGCATGCCCAGCCCCCTATGGAAGAGTTGGGTTGATAGTTTGATGGTTAAGTGCCTCAGTAAAAACTATCCACTCCAGGTGATTCTGAAACCAGAGACCCCCTAGTCCCCTCTGAGAAATCTTACAGTTGCTATCATTTTTGGAACAAGAAAATCAGTCTCCAGTCTTTTTATGATTTAATAAGGGATTCCCAGCAGCTGGATATAGTATACTGGAAAAGCTGCTATCAAAGAACTTTCTGAGTTTTGTTTCAGATACCTTTTCTCCACAGAAAATGTCTCTAGGATAAAAGCAAGACTGCAGTTTCCTGGACATTAGGAAGAATACAGCTACCAGTTAGCTTTGGGAGAGCTCACTGAATGTCCTAGCTTAGAGATCTTAATCTCTGAGAAGATTATAAAATCCTCTTATTAAATAGAAAGTAACTAATGTTTTCAAATGTCATGTAAAACTGTATGAGTGTTGAAATTGAGATAGCTCTTTAAAGATATTCTGATTGCAAAAACTTAAAATCATGAGTAAATTCATTAAGGCAGTAATGTTTTCTTTCTTTTTGTCTGTCTCTCTTTGGTACCCAGTTTTTCTGGTGTCTTTAAAGCCTACTTACTCTGCTAAGAAGGTAAGCTGGGCATGCCCTGATCAGCCTTTCTTTTTTTTTTTGCTTTTTCTCCGGTACCGGGAACTGAACTCACAACCTTGCACTTGCCAGGCAGGCGCTTTGCCGCTGAGCTAAATCCCCAGCCCCTTGATCAGCCTTTCTGTTGTTCTGATATCCTACCTGTGTATTCACTACGTGTATAGAAGTTGTGGTGTATGCATACATGCTCACAGAACACACCAGGGAGGAAAAGAACAAGGGTGTATTCCAGAGAAATGCCATTCATGCTTGCTGGGGTGACCTGTAGGACAGGAGTTGAATAAAGCCAATCTGGAGACTCAAGCTCCTCGTTTGCCCACTTTTGTCAAAGAATAAAATAATGAAGGTGAAGAACAAGAGCATGTATTATCAGTTTCTTTTTCTTTTCCTTTGAGAAACTTTAGTTCCAGTTTTTAACATTAGATACCCATTGGGGAAAGTGAAGACTGCGAGGATAAAAGACACTGACAAAAGGAATGAGTTATAAAATTACTTCATTAATGTCTGACAGCCTTTAGCATATGAAAGAAATTATAACCCCATTCTCATTCAGGACTGAATTCTCCATTTGTCATATGATTAAATTTCAAAAGAAATATTTTCTTTTATTTCTTGAATGCAAAGGTATATATTCCCAGCTCTGTAAAATTTTTGAATCTAAGCAAAGTGTTAAATGAGGTGCTGAGGGAACACAGGCTTTTCAATTCTCATTTATGGGGTGTCCAATTGAAGTACAGACACTTTTCTACATTCACTGCAACATAAAGGGCAGAAACAAACTGGATGTCTGGCAATATTGGTTAACTGTCTGGCAATATTGGAAGTTGCAGTTTTAAAGAAAGGAAGCAATAGACTTTCAGCTAAAATTTACTGCCACAAGATGACCCAGTAGAGTATTCCCTCTTTCTTTTTCAGCAAAAAGACCTGGGATTTAACTGCATTATAAACCATTCCATCAACATATCTATGAAATAACAAGTACCTAGGTACTTTGTTTTCTTCTTACCATACTTTGTCCGAGATTCAACTGAAATTAAAGGGAAAAATAGTTTTTGAGATGAAGGAGAAATAGAAAGTTAATATGCTTAGGGAAAGGGACAATCATAAATAGGATCAAGGCTTATTTCCCTTTGTCTTTTTACATAGAGAAGAGCTTGTTACAGAAATGCGATTGGTTCTTTTGTGGAAGCTTCAGCAGGCTCTAAAAGGATAAATGGACAAATGGGCACTAATGCTTCTCTGCTTCAATTTAAAGCTAGTTTCTTAGGGGGAAATGGAAGAAAATCTCCTAGATGGACAGGTATTTGGAGCAGGACTCTGGCATAAACATTTGGCTTAAGGGAAATATCACAGCCTGTAGCTCTTTCTTAGTCACCTTCAAAATTCTCCAGCACAAATGCTCAGTGTTCATCCCTCTGCCTCCTACGGCCCACAAGGGCATCTTTTTGGAAAGTGCTCATTTCTGTTATTACAGAGGAACCAGGTCACTTCTTCCCATATGCTGTTTTACTCCATGAAAGGATTCACAGTTTCGAATGGCAAGATTTTAAAGATTCATCAGAGATGCTAAACAGTGTCCTCTTCATGTACAAAGCCTCATCTCTGCTCTTCATTGTTTAGTGAAGTCATGATGGTCACAAGCTCACTGTCTTCAGCAAGAAAATTCTGTTCTGAGAGATATTTTGATCATGCCACCCAAGAACTATGCAGCACAATTTTATTGATCACATCCTGGGTTTTGTCAGTTAAATAATCCTTTATTTTCATTGGAAAAAGCACTGTACTCTTGGTACCAAGTTTGACCACATAGAGTACAGCCTTGAGCAATGGTTCCTTCATGGACAGATTATGACCTAATCAAAATGAAAGGATGCAAAAAGGTTTTCTTGGGACTTCTAGGTAGTACAACTGCGTCTTCCTGCTGTTTTGGCTGAGCCTATCTATTGGACTGAAACTTCTGCAGACATCTACGTAAGGCCAGAGAGAGGAATGTTGTATGCAGAGGGCATTGTTTGAGTTACTTATTAAGTCCCCTCTGTAGCTTGCTTTAGCCCTAACCTTGTCCAAGGATATTTTAGCTATGGGAACTCTTAAATTTCTTTTTTATTTGAATTTAGCCAAGCTTTCTGCAACTTGACAAAGAACCCTGATACATTTGAATTCTAATCTTAGCTCAACCACTTTGTATTTGGTGACTTTGTATAAGTATTTATTTTTTCCCAATATTGCTTTTATGACTGTAATAAACTATAGTAAAATTTTCTATCTAATAATTTTTTTTAAAAAAGTCAACATATTTGTCAAATAGTTTGACCAAATTACATTACCAATAAATTTAGCTATTATTTCATTCAAAAGGTATATTGTAGCACAGCTGATATCCAGGACAATGTGTCTTCTAAGAGCTTTTAACATGCAAGCATCTTTCTTTAATCATGGTTACACAGTTTCTTATAACATTGGTGTCATTCTAGTTCAGATATCATGTTCTCCTTAAATTTGATAAAAGGCAAAATATGTCAGGCTAATTTCATTTATTTCCAGCACATATCAATTTGACATGACACTGAACACAGTGGAAGTGTGTGATAACAACAATATACCAATGTTGTGAAACCATGAGAAAAATTTACGAACCCAGGTACATTCAGGGAAGGTAAGTTTGAACATGGGTCACTCTCGGCAGAGGAAGTAAAGTAATGAAGGAAAATTGAGTGGTGGAGGTGTTCACTCGGTGAACACCTCATCATATATTGTTTGTTCTCTCCTAGTTCTTAGGTTTAGACAGACGAGCCCCAGATGTGGCTCTCTAGGCATTTCCAACATCCCAAGACTTGGCCAGTCACATCTCTAAGTTCTCTCAAATCTGTACTGATTCTTCCTTATTTTTCTGTGTGGATGTCCCAGTACTTCAGACTCTAGGTCAGGATTTAACCTTATTTTATACATTCAGTCAGTTCCAAATCCTGTGGATTTCATCTCTTCCATCTACTTTATCTCAATTCTCTATATCTATGCTGGGGGTTAGCACTGTTAGTCATTGCTTGCCTTATTTATTGCTTTCTCTCCTTTTTTTATTCTTTTCTCCTTTTATGTATTATTTCTACAGCTTCCTAAAAAATATTTCCAAATAGATGGAAACAGTATCTTTGGAAAGGGACCCCAAAATTTAGATCTCATGAGCTAGTGAAATAAATTAGGGAGCCCAATATAGTGCTTCCTTTGTTTTATTTTTACAGAGTAGTAACTTTAGAGCTCTCATCCTGCCATTTACTCATAGCAATATTACATAAAATCATCTTCATATGATTCCAAAGATAGGAAAGATATAAAAAAAGAAACTTTAAATTGTATGTATATTGTTTCATGCATAAAAAGCTTATAAGATGTGTTTAGTTTTTTTCTCATTTCTCTCCAATGTGAAAACAGACTTAACCCATATGTGGCCATGGCAAACGTTTAGGAATCATTTATCTACACAGTCAGATGAAAGTGCTGAGCATAGCACCCAAGTCTCAGTGCACTGGTCAAAATGGAACATTCAGTTTTGAGGCAAAATGTGGTTATTGTTTCAAAAACGTAGTTTTAAAAGTCCTTCTTCCATGTCTTGCCTAGTTTTTTCCTTGTTTCAATTGTAAACCTGATTACTCCTCAAGCCCCTGACCGCTCAATTCTCATCTCATCCTTACATAGAACTAGCTCATATGCTGCCTTTGTCCCCTTAGCAGTAATTCTTCCATTCATAGGTCCTCTCTCCTTTTGTCCTTTGTATCATTAAGCCTGGAACTTTTGTACCTGTGCTGCTATGTGTTACCCTATTCAGATTTATGCACAGTTTAGTGTACAGGCACAATTACGTCTTATTCCTCTTAGTATGCATATGAGAATACCTTGCATGGTACAAGCGCAAGGAGGTGTCTGTCAAATTTGAGTAGAATTCATGATTCTCAATTCTATAGGTTTGAAAGTCAAGCTAATTTTCAATTTGCTTGGTAGAGCTGCATAGGTTAATAAAGCATGCGTCTGCATCTGGGGGGTCATGAAGGCATGACCTTTGAGTCTATGTTTGGTCCCTGCTCTTTCTTCACTGGTGTTGCTTCCCTACTCTGTTTCCAGGCCAACATGAGAGATATAGTAGTTTTCCCGTCAAGTCCCTCTGCCATAAAGTTCCTGCCCTGGAGCCAGTTGACCATGGACCAAATCCCCTGAAACCATGAGCCGAATTGAATCGCTCTTCTTTTAAATTGCAAGGGTCAGGTATTGTGCTGCAGTGACAAAAATCTGATGAATACAGTAGGAAATGTAGTTCTTCGAAGATAGAAAAATAATATCAAACACAGTATTTTATCCAGCATGAATGGCTTTGTAGCTAAAAACATTCCTGTGCCAAAGAAACAAGACCGTACAGGGTTAAAGAAGCCAGATATCTGATTGCAAAGATCCAACCTGAAGAGGTAGGAAGAGGCATAGTTTTCCTCCCAAAAATAGGACCAGTTTTGAATCTGGTGATTATTTCTGTCTGGCTGGCACTGAATGGTGTGAGCTGAAGGTCACTGAGGAAAGCCTAACAGGGAGGTAGATGGCCAGTATTATCTTAGGTAACTTGTGGGCTGAGATTCCTATCTAGTACAGCTTGCTGATTAGGAGAAACACTAAGCAGAGTGTGTGGGGTACACAGGAAGACAAACCACAGGGAATGGGATTAAAGCAGAAGAAAGCACAAGAGCTCTGAAATTTATTTGATTATACTATACTAAATCCAAAAGTAAAAAAGTATTTTGTCAGTCTGACTTTGAAAAAATTAACAAAATAAAGGTGTATGAATGATTTTCCTCTTCTGAATGTAGTATTCCTTGTCTCTTTGTTCTGGTTCATAAACAACAGCTAGCCAGACATAGTGGCCAATACCTGTAATCTCAGCATTCGGGAGGGTGAGGGAGAAGGATCATTGTGAGTTTGAGGCTAGTCTGGGCTAAATAAAGAAATTTAAGGCAGCCTGAACTACATAGTGAGACACTACCTCAAGAAGAAGAAAAAAAAGTTAATTAAAGAAATAGGAAGAAAGAAAGGAATACATTTAGGACCCCATCCACCAAAAGCAAATAAATTTAGAGTGAATATTACTTTCTGTCTAGCACAAGAATGTCCTATTTTGGAAAACTGTCATTAAATTAGAATTCTAGTGGATTGTGTGGGGAGCAGCTAAAGCTGGAGCTCAATCACACATGCAAGGCACCCTCGCTGAGCCATGTAAACAAGCTGTTCCAGCTCTGAGAACACAGAGAGCCTGAGGTAATCCAAGCAAACAGGTTGTTAGGCAGAGGGGTGTCACATGACACCAACCTGCTGAGTGTATAAATAAAACTCTCTGTAGTCAGAGCAGCCCCTTTCTTCCCATCCAGAGAGAGGGCGCCACCTGATCCCAGCTTTCTGTATCTTGTCTTCATCTCTTCACCTTCTCACTACCCTTCATGCTTCTCACCCTGGGAAGTTTGTGAGTCACATAGGTCATGGCAGATTGGTAATAAGATCTACCTATGTATCCATTCATCTATCTATCCCTATCATCTATCATGCACACACTCTATGTAAATATATGAGTATTTAGTAGATCCTTGTGCTTCCAGCCAACTTTCCAACCTCATACTGAAATTCTATTGGACCAGTAAGTTGCTGGGATATTCTGCTGGGCAGTATGTTTCTTTTTGTGAAATCCTTTAATTTGGCACCTGCTAACTGAGGTTGTGGCTGTCTAGAAGATCCTAAATTAGTTGCATGTAAGTTTAGAGGTGTTTCCACCTGACTAGCCTGCTACTGCAGAAAGTGAAAAGAATAAATGTGAGAAAATACATAGCATTTATCTCAGTTTTCAATTGTGTGAACTGAAAGCACTGTCACAGTAATTTTTTACAGGTTGTTGCTTCAAATTGCTTCATTTTGCTGGTGAAAAGTAATGACAGTGATCAGGACAATAAGGAGGGCTGAACTACGCTGTAGACAATTGAAAATCTAAAAAGAATCTAACAGAGCACATGTTTTTATGTGGGCCTCAGATCTTTGTTTTTAGAGATCTTTTATTCTAATGAGTAAAAAATAGGTGTCACATTTAATAATGGGTTCTTTTTGATATAAATCATGATTGAAATAAATTTAAAGGCCACATAAAGACGACATTCTAGAAAATGCTAAAACATCACTTTTATCTCAATTTTTTTGTAATTTGTGTGCTAATTTTTAAGTCTGTACATGCACATGTGCCTGAATTATAACGTGTGATTAAATTATTGTTTTCTTCCATCATAAAAATTGAGATGAAGCAAAATTATCAATTCATGGATCTGTTATTTATACTAGGATGTAGACCAGTTGAAAATCATGTATATCAAGTCTAACACTGGGTTTCTAGATAGGGTCTAGATCCAAATACTCTACCACTTAATAGCTACGTCACCGTGGTGAAGGGGCATGAGCTGTGGCAACCTGTTTCTTCTTTGAAGGAACAGTTATGACTATGAACACTTCTCTTGGAATAGTGTGGGATAGAATCTGGCGACGTGTATATATAGTAGCTAACCCAGCAGGTGATGAGCACAGGTGCCTCTCCCTATAGTCTCTTCTGTTCTGCATTCTCATCCACAGTAGTCTCTTCCAGCATCCATCCATCATTCTCTTCAGGCCCTTGCAGATTTCATTTTTGCTCTTGTCCTTTGCAAATCATTGACTTTCTTTTCTCTTGTCTCTAGATCTTAGTATTTGTTTTCTGCACAGCAATCTGTACTTAGCTAAAATAAGACAACACATGTGTAAACATCATATTTCCTCCCTACTATAAGAACCTGAAAGACTAAATAAAATCTGAAAGGTATAGTAGATATTGAGAAAGTGAAAAGAAACTGTTCAAATAGGAAGGAGCAACTGGGATGAAGGAGGGGAGAGGAAAAAGAAAGAAGGAAGAGGAAAAAAATATGTATATGTATACACAGGATAGCTAGGATAATTGTACTACTAATATTTTAGTTTATTAGGAAATGTTACTGTGTAATTGTTTGATCACTCTTGCATGCCTATATCTGGTTATCTGTGCAACTATTTTGGTGATAACATTATATAATAGAACAACCATTGTTAATATCCTATTATCATGTTTTGAAATTCTGTATCATTTTTATTATTCTCTATGCTGTGTTGTTTATGTATTTGCTTTTGTTATTTTGGTTTTTTTCTTTCCTCTTTAAAATGAAAAATAAAATTTATATGTTATACAAGAATAGCTGGTACAGGTGTATTGCTGACATCTGTGGTTTATTGAAAGGAACAGTCAATGCTTAAAATTTTCTTTTTTCTTGACCAATTTTGCACTCTTGAATTTGGTAATCAGAATGACTGATCTGAAAACAACAATATGCAGTATATGAACCATTGTTGAACTCCTACCATCTTGTATGGTGAAACTCTGCATCATTTCCAATGTTTTTTTTTTTTAATTACTTGTTACGGTCTTTGATCGATCTTACATTTTTATGTCTGGGGGACTGAGCAACTTCGTTGAAGATAACAGTACATAATGTAGCAACCACTGTAAATTCCTATCATTTTGTTTTGAGGTCTTGCATCATTTTTGTTGTTTTTGTGTTGCTTTGATTTTGTCTTCATTGTTGTTTTGTTAGTTTTTTAAGTTAAAAAATAAAAATAAAATAAGGCAAAATACATCACACGTTTAAAACAATGTCTGTTGTATGCTAAGCACTCAATGATTGTTATTTACTATTTTTACTACATTTGATGATTTTTTTTTTGCTTCTCCCAAATGTAACTCAAACAGTATTCACATTCACCTCCTGGGTGGGGTATTTCTTTCTTGACTATGTTTCTTCCAAACAACAAAACCTCAAAAACACACACAGCAAAACAGGAGGGTACAAAGCGAATTACTGTAACCTAAAAATGATGTAGACCTGTGGCTAGTGAGCAGTTAAGCACTGTTTTGTTTTTTTTATAATTTTGAGGAATTATTTTCTTAATCCATAGTATTTAAAGAAATTGGTAATTTTATTCACTTATGATTTGAATAAAAGTTATTGTGTCCTTACTCTTACTAGGTACTGGAAAAATTATATTCTTGTATACCTTTAGAAGAGGGATAGAAACTACATGCTCCCATTTAACACACACACACACACACACACACACACACACACACACCCCTCCTTCTGTATTCATATTTTTGCAGGAAAGCAAGGAGGATAAAGGTATCAACACTACTGGTTGGTGGATTTATCTAGAATCTCATCAAAATTGCTCTTCTAATGATTTAGAGAGGAACCAATTGTGTTGTTTTGTTTTCCTTTAGTACTCTGACATATCATTCCTCTGAGGCTGTCTATTGTTTATCTAACTAAACTGATAGGCCCAGTGGAAAATCTCACACCTTTAAGCTATTTCCTACATGAAGTCTGCAGAGATGTGTCTATGCGTCAGCCTTATAATGGCCTGGGAATAATTTTCTTCTGAAAATATGCTGAGTTCATTGTAAACTATGACATGAGAAAACATGAAACTTAGGAGACAAGGTGGCTATGGTACATGATCAATATAGTAATTGGAAATACAGAGAGTAGTCAATCAAACCAGTTTTCTACCTTCCTCGTTTGGTCACCCCATTAGATTCCAATTCTCTCATTTACAAAATTGGAACAGTGATTAATGGATCTCTCTTGATGTGGTTGACATAAGAATTACATGGGGTAATAAGGTATGGCACATCTTAACTACCCAACTAAGATTAGCTATTACTATTATTTATTATTATTATTGCCTGAAAACAAAAAAACCCAATGGTGTCAACCTGCTGTAAAAATTAAATATATTTATAACCTCTCACAGACTGAAGTCACATAAGCTAGTTATAATAATGTTATATTCTTTCCAGTTAATATTGCAGTAATACTAGCCTTTTATTTGGTGTCCTATAAACGGTAGAAAAGACTTCATTTTCCTAAAATTCTTTTTTTCTAAAAATTCTTTCTCTTTGGACTAAAATGATTGTTTTTCAATGTAAGTCAAATTGTTTTACTTAATAAAAATGGAATTGTTGCTATGAAGAATAATTACTAGTGCTGATAACAGAATATTCTTTACAAACTCATTGAAATTAACTTCTTGAGAATAGTGGGAGTAGAGTCACACAAGGAGTTTATAGACGATGCATGCAGGAAAATCTTTCTAATTAAAACTGCTGGAGTAATGATGTTGTATTCAAAGGGAATAAGATAAACAGAGGAGAGAAAGGATTCTTCTCCTCAGAAAGGTAGCACTTACCTGGGCCTCAATAGACCAACCTGTGAGGATTTAGAGCACAGTATGCAAATGTGCATAGAATGAACCTTATGATGTATATCTAGATGTTCCCCCAAAGCCTTATGAATTCATAGGTGGAGCTTTTGGGAGGTGGTTGGATCATGAGTGTGTGATGCTGGATCAGTCCACTGATTGGTTTAGCATAGTTCAGGGTGGGGCTGAATGGATTTACTGAAGACAGAAGCCCCACCCAGGGTATAGGTGGCACCGACAATAGACTTGTAGTCTAGATGAAATATAAAGTGATAGGAAGGCTTCCTGCTGCTGCTGCGTGCTTACTGCCTGTTCTGTCATGGACAGTGTCTCCTGTGCCAGGCCACCCTGCATTGGAGCCACTCGACCATGGACTGAAACCTCTACACACTGTGAACTAAAAATAACCCTTTTCACCTTTAATTTGTGAGTGTTGGATATTTTGTGCCAACAATGAAAAAACAACTAAAACAGTGAACAGCCTAAACTTTTGAAAGAGTGATCTAACAAAGTTTGAAATTTTGTGTACCTGGGAAGTCATATTGTTTTATTTATTTTAGAGGGTCAAAAGCTAATAAGAAAACGTCAAAAACTGAGTAAAATTAAGTACGGAAAGATTACAAAACCTACTTCACATTCTTCTAATCACAAAGTAAGTGGCTGATGGTTAGTCTAAAACTGCAACAAAGAGCTTTTTATAGGGGTTGCTGGTAGGATTTGTGGTTTACGCCTGCTTTGGACTTGTAGAAATGCTTCTGCAGAATTGTATTAGAGAGTGCCCTTTTCTAAGAAATTAATTAAGGATGGGTCAGACAAATAAAGTACCATCCTTGAGACTGGAAAATACTTCTGTGAGTGGCATTTCTAAGTGAAGGTCTTGAAACAGCCCTGAAGGCTAATGAATTGCTTAGTCTTTTCTGCTCTGAAGACATGCTTTGATTATTCTTGAAGGGACTCGGAGTTAGTTTATGGGTTCTCTTTCTCTAAGCTTTACACAAGGCAGAAAATATTGGCTGTTAGTATTTCTTGCAAACTGAGTATCTCTCCTTTAATTATCACAAATAAAATTGACTCCAAGCCAACTTACAGAAACAAATTGAACCTTCAGAAATTTTAAGATGCTTTCAAAACTTCATGATGTGAATCCAGATATCACAGTGATTGACAAAGTATTATCAGCATCACCATAGAAACTGGAGTGTTTTATGTAGTCCTAGAAAGATCTGACACCTTCTTCAAAACACAAGCCTGCTGATATCACCTACTGTGAAGAGGATTCTGCTTTTTGGTGTTTGTTATCTCTAGCACTCCTTGATCTTCATATTCTAAGATGTGTTTCACCAGTGAGAGGAGAGAAATTCCCTTTCTACTGTTCAGTATTTTCCCTGTGAATCCAGGCCTTACAAATGACAACTGAAGTGAATGGCTGTTCCATTTGGTTTCTAGCATGTCTCTTCTCCTGTTCAGGGCCCACTGAGTACTCACAACCTCGTTAGAATGCAGCTGATGCTCTTAGGGAGCACTTGAAATCTGGCACCACACAGCAGAATAGACTTGAACACCAGAGTCCTATTGTAAGCATAAGTACTTCCTTTTTTCTAAACTCCTGGAAGCTGAGATTTGTATACTCTTTGAAACCTTCTTCAACTTTTAAGATGGAAGGCCAAGGGCCTGTATTTCCAGGAGGCCATCTTTAGGGTTCCAAAATGTACATTTGTTTCACAGCTACACTCACACAGCTAGATGTGTAGGATCAGCTCTGCTCGCCTATGAATTCAAAGTATCTATACAAAGGCAAATATTTTTGTTTGGGGGTAAATAAATGTACCAAATAGGAGCAAATATCAGTTCCTATTTCTTTAGTGGTGACCTCCATGTGCTCCAAAGCTCTTTCTTGTGCTTGGGTAGACGGGATAACATTTTTGTTCAGGTATTTTTTTTCGGTCGGGAGGAAGAAAGGCAATAAGATTCATTAAACTGATTTTTTTTTTTTTTTTGTCTTTTTAAGACAAGGTCTAGCTATGCAATTTAGACTGGACTTCTGCTCATTTAGTAGCCCAGGTTGGTCTTGAACTTGCAATGATCCTCCTGCCTCAGCCTCCCTAGTGCTGGGATTATAGGCATGCACCACCACGGCTGGCCTAGACTGAAGTTTCATGGTGTTAATTAATCAGTTTACAGCCAGAAATATTCATTGAATAGTACAATGAACATCCATACGCACTCCACCTAGAGTCACCAATTGTTAGTATTGTATAACATTTTAATATAATGAAGAACATCTCTAATTTCCTTTCTCACTTGAGCTATTAGACAGTAAGCTCCAACACCATGTCACTACACCTTTAAATACTTCAGTATTTGCTATTTTCTTGCATAACTACAATGACATTTCATTTCAAGGAATTCAAAAAATAATGATAGAAGCAATAATGTCTAATCTAGAGTGCACATTAAAAGATTTTGTTTTCTCCAAATGTTCCTCAAACCCTTTGCTTCCTAAGTTAAATTTAAAAAAAGAACCTGTTGATGTTTCTTTATTGCATTTGGTTATGATATATTTTTGATTTTCTTTAATAAGAGCTACTTATTCATTTTTATGACAGGAGAATTTTGAAGAGTTTAGCCACTTGTCTTGCAGAATCTCTATCCTTTGGATTGTTCTGATTATCTCCTCACATTCCAATTATAAATATTTTGTTGATAAGATTACTGTAAGGATGGTATTGTTTACTTCCTATTTCATCATATCTTGAGACACATCACACTAAGCTTAATTATTGATGAAGGTAGTTTATGAAAAGTCTGTTTAATAAAGGTACAGTGTCTCCATTGAAAATTAATAAGTACTCCCATGGGAGGATTCTTTGTTATGTAAGTAATATGAATATCCTGTTTCCCAACAAGCTCTCATCCAATGATTTCAACATTAGAAGCGATCCTTATCTACATTGATTAGGATATTTTCTCTGTCTAGTGTTTATGTCTTCTAGTAATCCACTGATTCTTAGGGATTATCTGCATTTTTGAGTGAATCCATACCATACCTTTACTATTGCTTAAATTGTACTTTTCTCATTTGAACATACTTTGTGCCACCCTTTTGAAGCTTTCAACAAAGTTTCATCTCCCAAAATTGAAATGATTTGGAGGCCTATTTTTTTCTTTTCAATTTTTTTGGTGTGATACTAGGGATTGCATCTAGGATTATCATGCTGAGCTATGTTTCTAGGCCTTTTAAAATTTTTTATTTTGAGACAAGTTCTTGCTAAGTCCCTAAGTTGCCCAGTCCGGGCTCCAACTTGTGATTCTCCTGCCTCTGCCTCCCAGAGTCCTGGGATTACAGGCACACTACTGCTCCCAGCCTGGAGTCCCATTCTTAATGAAGCTACTTGTGAGAGCATGTATTATGTTGTTATTTCCCATTTATCTACCACTTTCTCTAACAAACAAGAAATTTTTATTTTAAGGACTAAATGAGAGTCAATATAAGGAATAATCAATTGTTTAAAAACAAATTTACATTTGGGTAGACTTTGTTTTTTTTTTTTTTTTTGGTTTTTCTCCAGTACCGGGAACTGAACTCATGTCCTTGCGCTTGCCAGGCAGGTGCTTTTGCCGCTGAGCTAAATCCCCAGCCCCTGGGGTAGACTTTGAATCATCTTGTGAGTTTTCTTTTTCCTCAAACAGCATTAGGAAACAATTGGCCTCCAATTTCTTACTGCTGCATGCAATTGTTCTCTGGTTAAGTAGAATCTTCAAAAAAAAAAAAAAATTCCACTCTATTCTATAGAGTCTGCTTGAAAGCAGACTAATGGAGAGACCAGAAGAGTGTGCAGAAAGCTTGGTAGGCAGTGCTGTCAGGATTAAACCTGCCAAAAAGGCAAGGAGAGGAAAGATAGTCTCTGATGCTGGCCCATAGCTTCAGCAGATCCACGGGGAGCTGGGAAGTTGAGTTGGTCCTTCAGGAGTACTTCGATTTGAGGTAAGGGAGAAAACACTTTATATTCTTCAAATTTTCCCTCACCTGCACAAGAAAAGTCCTGTAATTTGTTAAAGGCTGTCTGTGGGAAGGGGACGTGACCTTGGACGAGGGTTCACCTTTGAGTGAAGGAGACTCCCACAGCAAGATGACAGAAACTGCTTTGGGAAAGTTTCCTTCCATCCCGAAGGGAGATCTGAGTGGGGCAGCACAGACTGCGCTTGGGTTTAGGCACTTTTACTGTTAAAAAGCCTGTTTGCATTTGCATTTTTTTGACTGTTTTATTTTAAAAGTTAAAAAACTGACAAAACAACAATGAAGAAAAAAATCAAAACAACACAAATACAACAAAAATGATACATGACCTCAAAACAAAATGATAGAAATTTACAATGGTTGCTACATTATATACTGTTATCTTCATCGAAGTTGCTCAGTCCCCCAGACATAAGAATGTAAGATTGATCAATCAAAGACCGTAACAAGTAATTAAAAAAAAAATTGGAAATGATGCAGATTCACCATACAATGGTGAATTAAATTCACCATACAAGATGGTAGGAGTTCAACAATGGTTCTTACACTGCATATTGTTGTTTTCAGATCAGTCATTCTGATTACCAAATTCAAGAGTGCAAAATTGGTTAAGAAAAATCATTTTAAGCATTGACTGTTCCTTTCAATAAACCACAGACATCAGCAATACATCTATTCCAGCTCTCCTTATATATACATATAAATTTCGTTTTTCACTTAAAAAAACCCAAAATAACAAAAACAAATACATAAACAACACAGCATAGAGAACAACAAAAATGATACAGACTTTCAAAACATGGTGATAGAATATCAACAGTGGTTGTTCTATTACATAATGGTATCATCAAAATGGTTGCACAGATAACCAGATATAGGCATGCAAGAGTGATTAAACAATTACACATTAACAGTTCCTTTCAGTAAACCAACAGATATTAGTAGTACAGTTATCTTAGCTATCCTGTGTGTGTGTATATATGTATATATACATATGCATATTTTTCCTTCTGCATTTTGTATTATTTTAGACTTTTGACAGAAAAAGGACATGCAAAAGAATATGATCACTTTATTTAAATTCATATACTGGTACATTCTTAAACTCATTAAAAATAATTACAGACACATTATACAAAGCAGACTTTTAAAACAAGCACCCTTCTTTGATTTTAATTTGTATAAAAAGTTTACTTTTTCTGATTAAAAATTCCTAAGTGGATATATTTATAGAATTGTAACATATTGAATGCCATGTAGAGAAAAAAGAATTTCCAATTATTCTAACACCATTTCACATTTCCTTCCAATATTTTTCTTTGCAAATATGTGTTTGACTAGTGATTTTTTCTTTTTGATCCAAAATGAAATCATAACGGATATACAATTTTCTGCTTTGATTTTCACATCTATGTGAGCATTTAGATGCACATCTGAAAACACTGTTCAAAAATGTAAGTGTAGGTGGGTGACAGCTTACCTGGACGAAGAAAGAACCCGTGAACATGAGCACCATCTGTGTAGATGGTGCAGTAACCAGGAGACTCAAGGTGATAGTGATTCTCCTCCAGGCACGCTATTATAGGCCTCTAATAACAGAGCATGCTAACGGAGGGAAAAGATCTTTTAACTAATTTACCTAGGCAGATTAGAATAGCTTCCATTCTTTAAGCATGAATATTTTCTGTATATTTCCTAATATATTTATATTATAGTATTGACCTGTATGTTTCTGCTGCCAAGAAGTTATTTTCCCACATAGGTGAGGCCTATGCTTAGTGGATTTTCTGGCATATAGTAAGTATTTAATAAAAGTTTCTTGGTGACAGCAGTAAGAACAAAGCGCCATTTATGTTCTTATTCATTATTATGACCCTGAATATGTCTACTAATCTCACCAAATACAGAAAGCACATAGATAGGTAATTTACTTTGTCAAGGCCTAGGAAGTCATATATAAGACTTTTGGTAAGGTGCCTAGCACATCATAAACCTTTTAAAAATACGAACTGTTAGTCTGCTAGCTTATGGTTAGAATCTGGGGCACCCAGGACAGGAGGTCCGGAGCTGTCATGGCTGCAAATGGGACACAACCTGCCAACACCCAGTGATGGGAAAGGCCCCTCTGGCCTGAATTTTTCAAGTGAAGCTTGTGTGGAGTGCCCCACTGGCCAACCTTCTTTTCATCTGCAGATATATTATTGAAGATTGTAGCACAGCCCTGTCAGTCTAAATTACATTAGGAGTATTAGGAGATGCTCTGCAAAGAGAAAATAGGATTTGGCAATTTGATTTCAAGAAGACTTGAAAGGTCATAGATGAAAGGCTAAGGTGAAAAAAAAGGGGGTTCAGCTTCTGCATCAAGAAACAGCAATTCTAAGTAAGAACAACAGTTCCCGGAGTTTGGGTGTTAAGTCTTCAAGAAGTAGCATCCTCCAGGATAGAATTTTTGTCTGTTTGAGGAGGTGGGGAACTATGCTGAACTATCTAAAGGCAATGCAGCTTGTCAATTTTGCTTTTCTTGTGTGATTTTTAGTTAAAAAATACTTTTGGCTCATCAAAACAGTTTTTTATTTAGTAAAAATATAAAGCTAGTTTAATTTTTTACTAGTTTTAAACTTTTATCCAAAACTACTTTTAAAAACACTTCTAAATGTTTTATGCTTTTAATAAAATTTGTTGCTACCTTTTAAGAAATTGGCAGTACATAAGCATTTAGTAAACTAAGTACATTTAAGTGAGGTTTTAAAATATATTTCTGCACATAATCACTGATTTTGCTACTAGGTATCATGTTATGCTTTGTTGGCTAGTTGCAGATGGAAGTTCTGAACCACCTATCATTCTAAGTAAGCAGACATAGGAGCCCAAAATAGAAGATATATTCCTGTTCACTAAGGGCTTAATATTATGGGCTTGGTATCTGACTATAGAGATGAGTTGCTAAACATCCCTGAGCAGCAATTTTCTAATCTATAAAATGAAAGTAATAGCTTCCTGTTAATAGGGTTCTTCTGGGGGCTAAATTGGAAAGTGAATAAAGTGTTCAGCATAGGACTTGATGTACAATAAATGCTCAGTGTTTTCAAAGTTTTAATTGAATGGTGTGAATGTGAGAGACAGCCCAGCATGCATTGTTTTCCTGACAGATGATGTTTATACGACTGTGTAGGAAGATGGTAAACATCTGTGCTTTGGTTACCATTTTCCTGATTTATTTAACCATGTGAATTTTGTCAACTATTTCCAACTAATCAGACACAGGCAATGCTGTTTATGCTGCACAGATGGTTTCTTCAATCCATCAGCAATGCCTGGGTGGGGCATCCTGTAGGACTGGGCAACCCTGGAAATTAGAGGCAAGGGAATTTGAGCTATTGAAATTTGAGTCCCCTGGAGTGCTTCTAATCTCCAATCTGCCTTAGCTTTGGTTCTGCAAAAGTTTATCTGTTGATATATGTATTTTCCTACAAAGTCAGTACCACTTGGCCTGTCAGACACATTAGGAAGTGTTCTGAGGCTGTGATAGGAAGAAAAGCCAGTAGTAAAGCTGCAGAGATGTAAAAATTACAATTGAAAGCCTAATGTGATGCTCGTTTTTATTACTAGGACATTAAGTAAATGCAAAGGTGAGGGAGCAGAATTGTTTTTGGAACATTCTTTCTACAAAAGTGTTACAAACCCATTGTAGGCAATTCATAAAACACAGAGAATAGAAAAACAGTTGTCCATAATCTTTTCACACAAAGAGAAATGCTCCTGACATTGTATATCTTCTATTTTGATTGTTTTCTATTTTGATTGTATATCTTTGTATATCTTCTATTTTGATTATTTTCTACATCTATGGATAATGGGAACATATATAAGTATGCGTTCATACACATGTGTTTCTTTGCCAGTATGGAATGACATTGCTTGGTGTTTTGGAACTTGTTTTTAACCTTTGTTCACATGTTCAAATTTTTTTTTACATTACTTTAATATTCTTTTCCAAGAGCCTTTAAAAATGTAAGCAATCTATAGTGAAATGTTATTTCCCTAATCTCATAATTTTTAAGATTTGGTTTCCAATCCTATTAGTTTACTAAGAAATGACTGAAATAAAAAATGAAAAATAAAAGAAAGAAATGACTGTGTAGGAAAATTAGCTAGAAGGGAATGTTTTGGAAAGGAATGGGTCAGCATAACACCCTAACATTCTATCCTGGCCGAGTTATCCCCATCAAATGACCGCATTTGAAGTAAATCAGCATCACAAGACCACACAAAGCAGTGAGTTTTTAAGACAAAATACACAAAACCCTGAAGTTATAACTTTCCCTGAAAGCTATAGATAGCACAGGAAAAGAGAGTAAGAATGCACAGTGAGGTGAGCCATGTTTTGCAGTCACAAGGGGCAATCCAAGTGACTTCAGACTGAAGCTTTGCTACATGATGCTTATACAAAATGAGGAAAATTAAAACTGCTCTGTCAACTTTAAACATTTCTCTATTAGTTATAAATATGTTGTAGAGGAAATGAAAATATAGCAAGTGAATATTTGTTTAATACATTATAATTTAAAGCAGTATAGATTTTAAAAATCAAATGTCTTATTTCTTTGTACAAACAGCAAAATTGGTTTGTGACTGCATGCTTTGTTCTTCCTGGATATACCTTACTATACACAAGAAGACACAAGGCATCTTTTCTAGGCTTAGACAAATTTAGTTAGCTTCTGACATTGTATGCTTGCTGCTTTCCGAGTTGTGAAGTATCTCTGACAGTGTCTCTAAGGTGAAGTGTTTGCCTACATCTAGCATCTCCCTGGGACACTTGCATCTTGTTTGTTACAGCTACTTCATTTAAGACTATATATTTGCCTTCCCTGAGCTCTGAATGTGTGCCCAGAATCTCTAACAATGGATGTCAAGATGCCCAGCATCAGTGATTCTTCCTAGCATCATATCTATGCTCGATTCAAATGTCATCATTACTGTCGTAATTTTTCACTTGCTGGACTTTCATCTTTGTCAATTCCTTCTTTCAATCATTCGTTTTCATAAAATGTCACATGGGGTTGTTACTAGGTAACAAGAAGGCAACACAACTGCATGCTTTGCTACCTGTGTGAGAATTTAGCAATAGGTGCACAAGGACCTGTCACTGACAGGCTTTGAGGAAAGTGCTATGATTGGTCAGTGATCAAGGGATGTGTCTGTTACTTAGGCACATCACAAGTTTGATTTGTGATTTGTGGACCAGAGAACTAGCAGCCACGTGTGAGCTCTATGCAGTTATTGCCATGCATTGCTTAATGTCAGAAACACATGCTGAGAAATTTATCCCTAGGTGATTTTGTTATATAAGACACTCTATTGAGTGAATGAGCGCAAATTCAGACAGCTGCGACATCGCTAACTGAGATGATTGGATGGGACCTCTGTAATATATGTAGTCTGTCATTGACTGAAAATAGTTGATACACTGTGGAAATGTAAATGGCAACCACGTTACTGGGGCCCATTATTAATAAAGTAGTCCAGGGTAATGGAAATATCCACATTAGGACTGTTCCAAGAAAGGACTATCGGTATACATTCACATTTAGCTTTCATTTTCAATGGTATGTGCTTGTAGTACATAATGGTTACATTCATTGTGGGGAGTTGGGCCATGTACATGCTATTTTTTAATTTTGATTTTAATATTTTCAATTTTTTTTTAAATTTTCAAGGAGAATAAAAAATATCAAAGTAACCACATAAACACAAAACAGCACAAAAAACAATAAAAATGATGCAGGGTTTCAAAATAAAATGATAGGAATTGACAGTGGTTGTTATATTACACATCAGATTTATTTACCTCATAAAATTAATTGTCATATATACAGATTGAAACCCAGACTAATAGGCCAAGGAATACATAAAACATGTAAGATAATGGTGCTAAGTCAAGATACACTTTACATTTGAGATACATTGTCTGCATTGGATTACAATATCTTTTTCTCTCTTTTTTCCTATTATTTGTCATTTATTTCATTATATATAATATATATTATATACTATAGATAGAGAGAGAGAAAGAGATAGAGAAAGAGAGGGTTTTCATATAAGAGAAACTGTGATATTTTTAAACTCCCTTTTCTCCCATCCCCTCCATTCCTCTCCCTGAATTTCTTAGACCCCTTCATATATATATATACATATATATACACATATATATAAATATATATAAATATCATATATAGGATATATAAATAAATATATATATTTGTAGTACTTCTAGATCACATTCTTCATAGGGACTTGGAACATGTACACATTTAATGGGTGAAGGGGACATCTAAAGTTAAGCATGAGAACATTCAGTGGGAAATTTGCTTTTTCCCCCACATTTCCTCTTCATTGTCACCAGGAAGACAGGGTGATATTTAGATATGTAAGTCATATCAAGTAGTTTTTTGCTTTAAGTTTTCCAGTAGCATCCATTGTACCAAGAATAAAGTTTAAAATGTTCTCCATAGCCCACAGGCCATGTAATATAATTCCTAGCAAATGCTGTGACCCCAGTTCTTTCCCCACAATCTTTACACTCTCCCTGTGTCCTCCAATATGTTTTGTTACTCTGGGCTTTTCTTCTATTCCATAAACATGTTGAGCTCATTCTGGAAATAACATTTTTGTCCCTCTTCTATTTTATAATATCTACCTGTATATCATGATGTGGAGTCTCTTAGGATATTACATATGGAAAGTGTTTAATATATTGTTCTTTAAGTGTATTTTGGTTCATCTTACATATGTACGGTGGACTGGCAAGATGGATCTCTTTACTGTAGCAATGCTACTATTTTATCATATTAGCACAACATGAGGTTTAGGAGTTTGCCATGCCATTAAGAAAACATAAATGGAGAGTGAACATTGCCAGTTAAATGTTTTGTCCTAGGATCTGGGGATATAGTTTAGTGACACAGTGCCTGCCTGGGAAGCACAAGGTCCAAATTTGATTTCCAGTATCAAAACAAAGATAAAAATTAAAAATAAAAGTTTTGTTCTAGAACCAACAAAAATCATTGCTCAGATTTTATTGATTCTAAGTCTGGATTTGCTATCTCTTATCTGCACACTCAACTTTAAATTAGGCTTGGATGATAATTATAAGATTGTTTAAATTGAGGTTTTTAAAATAAGTTGGAGATGCTTTTAAAAATGCAGACTTCTGGCCTATCACTACCATCATGGAAAGGACCCTGAGCCCCAGGAAGTCTCAGGACACTTGGTGGGCTTCCTGGGAGCCTGAGATGCCACTCTCTGCTTCTTATTGCCATCATGGGAATGACCATGAGTCCTAGGATGCTTTGGGAGCCTCAGTAAGCTGCCCAGAGTAGCCAACACCCTGTACTCTGTCCCTTGCCACTCTGTCCCATCACTGGAATGACCCTCAGTTCCAGGAAACCTAGGGAGCTTCAAAAATGACAAAATGAAGGAGCAAAATAAAATCTCAAACCTCCACCCCACCCAGAACAAGTCCAGGAAATATTAACATGAAAGAATTTGGAAATCACACATCTAAAATTTCTGAAATGATAGCAACTAAAGTAAAGAATCAATTCCATCAGGCTATAGAGGAAATCAGATCAGAAATAATCTCTCAGGTAAAAAAAGAAATGAAAACCATAGCAAAAGAATTTCTTAGCATATCAAAATAAGACACAGAGAAAAAATAGAGAAGCACAGAAAATGATGGAACCCCTGAATGAACAATACAGGAAAGAACTAGAATGCATGAGACAGATTCAAAGAGATATTCAGGAAATTAAAAATTATTTGAAACCAAGTAAAACCACTTGAATGAAGTTGAAGACAGACTTTCAGACCTTGAAGACAGCATTGCAGCTAGTGATAGTGAAAGATCTCAAAAATAACAAGGAACCAGGAAATACCAATTCAGCAGTTGCAGGATGAGGCAAAGAAAAACAATATAAGACTGATACATGTCAACAAAGAGCAAGAGGCAACACAAATGACATAACAAGGATATCTGCAGAAGTAATAGCAGAAAATTTCCCAAGCATGGTCAAAGAATCTGACATACAGTAAGTGAGGCATATAGAACTCAAACTATCCATAACTAAAGTAAAACTACACCCAGACATATAATAAAGATCCCAGAAATCCAGCAAAAGAACAGAATATTAAAAGTTGTTAGAGAAAAGAAACAGATCACCTATGAAGGAAAACCCATCAGAATCGTGGCAGATTTCTCAATAGAAACCCTCAACTCAAGAAGAGCTTGGAGTGAAGTATTTCAGGTCATGAAAGAAAATAACTTTCAACCCAGATTGATGTATCCTGAAAAACTATCTTTCAAAACTGATGGAGAAATGAGATACTTCCACAACAAAGAGCAACTGAAGAAATTCATGACACCAAACCAACCCTACAAAGAGAACTAAAAGATATTCCACAAAGAGATAACAATGATCACAATTCTAAAAACAACAATAGAAAAGAACTACCAAGCAGGCCAAGCAATTAAATAGAGGGGGAAAGTATGGAACCAATAGCAGGAAAATGACATGACAAAATTTAGCTGATACATATCAGTAATAATCATTAATGTAAATGTCCTCAATTCACCAATCAAAAGAAACATACTGGTAGAGTGGATCAAGAAACAAAGTCCAACAATATGCTGTACACAAGAAACATGTTTAACTCAAAAGGAAATCCATAGACTGAAAGTCAAAGGGTGGGAAACAATACTCCATGTAACAGGAACCCAGAAAAAAGCAAAGGTAGCTATTCTATTTGCAGGCAATGTGAACCTCAGACCAATCATGATCAAAAGAGATAAAGAAGGACACTAAATTCTTGTTAGGAGAAAACTGCAAGAGGAAGACATAACAATCATAAACATATATGCACCAAATGTAGGAGCACCCAACTGTATGACAAATTTTAACAGACATTGAAAATCAAATAATCAGTAACAGAATTGTAATGGGGACTTTAACACCACATTGTCACAAAGACATAAATCAACTAGACAAAAATCTGCAAAGAAATAACAGAACTAAACCAAAAGTGTGAACAAATGGACTTAGTAGAACTTTACAGAGTATTCCAGCCAACAACATTAGAATACACTTTTGTCTCAGGAAGAAGGATGTTATGCAAAATAGAGCACACAGGACGTTATCTAAAATAGATCATATACTAGCATGTAGAACATGCTTAACTAAATGCAAAGGAAGTGAAATTATCCCATACATACTCAGATCATAGCGCAATGCGGTTGGAAATTATTGACAAAGGAAATCACAAAAACTCCATGAACACATGAAAATTAAATAACACCCTCCTGGACAACCAGTGGGTTATGATTGAAATTAAAGAAGAAATTAAATAATCTTGGCAATCAAACAAAGATGTACATAAAACCTACTCGAGCCTGTGGGACACAGTGAAAGCAGTCCTCAGAGGAAAATTTATAGTAGCAGATTCTCAAATCAGGAAAACAGAAGGAGCACAAAGAAACAATATTGTGCTGTACCTCAAGCTTCTAGAAAAAGAAGAGTAAGTCAAGCTCAATTCCAAAAGAAGGGAGGAAATTATAAAGATTAGATTAGAAATTAACACAATTGAGACTAAGAAAACAATACAAACAGTTAATGAATCAAAGAGATGGTTCTTTGAAAAAATAAATAAAATTGATAAATCCCTAGCCAACCTTATCAAAAAGAGTAAAGAAAAAACTCAAATCCATGCAATAAGGAATGAAAGGATAACATTAGCCAGAGCAATTAGAGAAGAGAAATAAATAAATGGAATAAGGCTAGGAAAGGAAGAAGTGAAATTATTATTATTTGTAGATGACATTATATTCTACATGGAAGACCCCAAAAACTCCACCAAAAGACTCCTGAGTTAATAAACAAATTCAGTTGTGTTGTTGGATACAAAGTCAGTACTCAAAAATCAGTATCATTCCTATACACAAACACCAAATACATTGAGGGAGAAATTAGGGAAAATATACCTTTCACAGTAACATCCAGAAAATTGAAATACTTAGGAATCAATCTAACAAAAGAAGTAAAAGAGCTATATAGTGAAAATTACAGTATATGGAAAAAAGGGATCGAAGAGGATTTCAGAAAATGGAAAGGCATTCCTTGCTCATGGATAGGAAGAACCAACACTGTGAAAATGGCCATATTTGGTTGTGTTTTCTTTGTCTCAATTGCACTAGTTTCTGCCCTGATCTTTATAATTTCCTCCCTTCTTTGGGCTTTGGGCTTTGAGCTTGTCTTCTTTTTCTAAAAGTTTGAGGTGCAGCATTAGGCTATTTATTTGTTCTCATTCTGTTTTCCTGATATATGAGTTCACTGCTATAAACTTTCCTCTGAGGACTGCTTTCAGTGCATCCCACAGATTCTGATAAGTTGTATTTACATTTTTACTTGCTTGTAGATATTGTTTAATTTCTTCTGTGACCCATTGGTTGTTCAGGAGGCTATTATTTAATTTTCACATGTTTATGGAGTTTTTGTGGTTCCTTTTGTTATTAATTTCCAATTTCATTGCACTATTGTCAGATAATATGCATGAGATAATTTTAGTTCCTTTGCATTTACTTAAGCTTGCTCTATGGGCTAATATGTAGTCTATTTTAGAGAAAGTCCAATGTGCAGCTGAGAAAAATGTGTACACTGATGTTGTGGGGTGGAACACTCTGTAAATGTCTGCTAAGTCTATTTGTTCACAAGTTTTGTTCAACTCTGCTATTTCTTTGCTGATTTTTTGTCCCATTGACCTATCTCTTTGTGTCAATGGGGTATTAAGGCCCCCAATTATAATAGTGTTGTTAGTTATTTGGTTTTTCATGTCTATTAAGGTTTGTCTTACATAGTTGGGTGCTCCTGTATTTGGTGCATACATATTTATGACTGTTATCTCTTCCTCTTGAAGTTTTCCCCTGACAAGTATGTAGTGACTTTCTTTATCTCTTTTGATAACTCTTGGTTTGAAGTTTGCATTATCTGCAAACAGAATAGTGACCCCTGCTTTTTACTGGGTTCCTGTCACATGGGAGATTATTTTCCATCCTTTGACTTTCACTCTATGAATTTCCTTTTGAGTTAAA
>NW_004955418.1:14459290-14476667 GCF_000276665.1 Chinchilla lanigera
TGGCTGTGGGGAAAGGGAACACTTCTTCACTGTTGGTGGGAGCATAGACTGGTACAACCACTGTGGAAATCAGTGTGGAGATTCCTCAAAAACTACAATTAGAGGTCCCATTCAATCCAGCTATTTCCCACTTTGGTATTTTTCCAGAACTGGAAGCATCATACCACAGCGATGTACTTACACCCATGTTTCTAGCAGCCCAATTTGTAACAGCTGACTCTTGAAAACAACCCAAATGCTCCTCAACTGAGGAAAGGATAAAAAAATGTGGTATTTTTATACAGTGGAGTATCACTCAGCTATAAAGAAAGATAAACGAGGCTTTTACAGGTAAATGGATGCAGATAGAGACTATACTTATAAATAAAGTAAATCAGCCTCACATATAGAAACATCACATTGTCTTCCTAGTTTCAGAACCTGAAAGAATAAATAAAATCTGAAATCTAGAATGGATATTGTGAAAGGGAAAGAACCTGCTCAAAAGGAAAGAACAACTGTGATGAGAGAAAAGAGAAAAGAATGAAAAAAGGAAGGGAAAAGTATGAGTACATATATACACAAATAACTAGTATAATTGTAACACTAATTTCTATTGGTTTATTGAAAGGGGCAGTTAATGTTTAACTGTTTGATCAATCTTACACGTCTATATCTAGCTATCTGAATAACCGCTTTGAAGATAACAATATGTAATACAACAACCATTGTTAATGTCCCATCACTTTTTTTTTGAAATTCTGTATTATTTTTATTGTTTTTGTTTTGTTTTGTTTATGTCTTTGTTTTTGCTGTTTTGTTTTTGTTCTTCTCTCTTTAATATAGAAAAAATGCAGACTCTTGAATCCTATTATCTGAGATTCTGCAACAGTCCTCCTGGTGTGGTGAGTGGTGATCAAAGTGTTGGTGTTATTTACTGTTACTTGTTGGTGATTAGAAGTTCCCATGTAGAAAAACACAGGTCTAGAAACTTGAACAATTGTTGGTGGCTACCAAGTGCTTACTAAATGTTTTTGATATACCACTAGATTTGTATGAATATCTTATAAGTAAAGATACAAGGGAAAAATTCAGTAAGTTAGATACAAACATATCTACACGCACTAAATTGCATGAGGAGGAAAAGAACAGCTCAGCATTTCCCCCATTTACCCTAATGTGCCTTCTGCTTTCTGTGAAGAGGTAATCCTGGGGCTAGCTTCCTTTCACTTTGTACAAGTTACTAGATTGATCCACCCAGACCCTTGCTATATCATATCTCATCTTCAGGAAAAAAGGAACAATTCTAAAGATATTTTCAGAAGAAATCAATGCATCCGTTGATTCATTCCATTTAAAACTGACTATGGAGAAAGGATATCTAACATCGTATAATTAAAAGTTATTTTAATTACATGCCACAGGCCGTATTTCCCTGACTACAACAGATAATGGCCTCTTTGTATGTTGTCTTGAAAACTCTAATGGCAAATAACTTTTAAACTCTATCTAACTGACCGCTCAACACTTTGTCATTTTTCTCTGTAGTGGTTTTCACACTCTGATCACAGAATAAAACACTAGAGGTAAAGATCATAATGGTATCATAAAAAGCAGGACCATAAATATATGCTCTAAGTGAAGTTGATGTTCCATTATAATAGATTACCCATCCCCTTGAAAAGTCCAGCTTTAAATATCAGATCCAGCATTCACTGTGATTTTTTTAATCACATTTCAAGAAGGTAGTCATGGAAGAGGACTGCATCAAAAAGCAGAAAGTGACAAGAACAGTAAGAACCCTGGGAAAAGTGTGTTTGCAGTGTGTGGGATTTTGAGGGCACTTAATAGCAATGTGTCTCTTTTGTAATAAATTTTTAAACTTTAAACATTCACTGTATATTTTGTTCATCCTGTGCTTTTTAAACAAAGATCCTAACTACCAAGTCGAGGGCAAACAGTGGCAGTTAATAATAACCCTTCGTGAGGTTCTGAAATGATACAGGGTTATTACAGCTCTCTGAGTGGGAAGATTTCCCTTACTAGATAAAGTCATAATATACACAAGCTATCATGTATTGGTCTTCCTGTCCCCCTCTATACTTTGATTCTAAATATGGCTTATGATGTGATGAGTCTGTTCTTCACAAAACTCATTTTCTTTGAGCTATAAATGCTGCTTGGGCAGATGCTGGATCACAGGTAGGTCAAGAAATATGTGATTTCAATCCATATAAAGTCAGAGAGTCACCGAGTGAGAACTTCTCTGGAGCCGGCTTGCTCAGTTACTGTACATGTTCCTGAAGTGATTTCACTTCTGTTCTTTCATAGATCTTGGACAATATTCTAGGAGGTCTTGAGTTTCTTAAGAGAAAGTGATTAATACTATTAAGAATAACCATTTCCTGTTCTCTGTTAAGATCTTGGGGTCCTTGCAGGGAATGTGGGAAGCCTGAGGAGCACCTGCTTTAGAAAATAGTGTGGGGTTCCTCCATCCTCTGGAACCAGGCCAGGAGGCTGTGTGCCTAATCTGCTCAGAAATCATGCCTCTTTGCCTGTCACTGAAGCCTGAACACACTCCAGGAATTAGGTACTAATTAATGTCAACACACTGCAAATGAAGAAAGAAGGGAAATTGCTTGTACTCATTCCTGAGGAAATCTCAGAAATTTGCTTTAGTTAGTTAATGTGTACCTCAGGTCAGCATGGAGCCAAATCATAGAATGCTGCTCATGTGGGTGAGTGACCCAGAGGTGACCCTGTGAACCTCTTGACCAGTATTTGTTCTCATTTCATATACATTTTGTTGTGATCTTGCTTACAACCTTGCCTTATCTGATTGGTGGCATCAGAAAGGTTAAGAATCCAAACTGTGGCTTCATCAGCTTTATAATCAAGTGCCTATTCAAAATTCTAGGAAGTATCTTTCAAAATGACACTTTCTTGATTTTTATGTGTTGCTGCTTTTTGGTCTTTAGCAAATACCTTTTCTAACCCTGTAACAAATAGATTGTTACATGGATTTTAGGAAGTCGTTATTGTCTAAAAAGAAGCAAATTCTGGACTAGACCTTGTGTTTATAAAATTAGGAACTAGATACTAAAATTAAAATAATGATTTAGATCCAAATAATCATGATAATAGATGTGTACTAGTATATCACATTTGATCTAAAGGGATTAGCCTCTGATTAGATTCATGCTTGAGTCCAGTATGTAAGATACCAATCAGAGATGAATCTACAATCAGCAATAGGGCACTCGTTTGGCAGAAGAACCAGTTGGAGTTGCAATAAACCAAAAGTGAGCTCAATTTTGTGCACATTTTTCTTTAGGCGTTCTTATTATATTTCCCTCTTCTAAAGGATACCTTTGATGTGTACTTCCTAGTCTGTACTGTGGTAAGAGTGCCTGGGATTGGGTTGGTAAGCAACCTACTTACTTTGTGCAAGGCTTCTGCTCAGTAGAAAAGGCCCTGTGCGGTCTCATCCCTCTGTCTCTCATGTTTGTCACAGCAGCTGGGACACAGGGAGGCCATGACTGTTGAACAAAGAGAACTACAGAGCAGTGCAGACACACCCGAGATGTCAAAGCAAGTCTGAACATGGTAGCATATGATTGGAAAGATCAGAGAACCAAAGTACATAAACTTTGGAGTTGAAGATAAACAAATAAATCTAGATTCCAGTCCTGATAATTGCATAATCACGATGAGTAACCATCTTTAAGTCACAATTTTCTAACGCATACATCAGGGATAATAAAGGTTGAACACAGAAAAATAATGAGTTAATGGTGAAGATTTGTTGGTCATATGAACCTCAATGGTTTTGCTAAGATTTAGTAAATAAGATTCTAGGGAATTTGATTCTCACTTAAACATTGTCTTGACTGTTTCCTAACAGTGTTTCTCTCTCTACATTTGAATGAGCTGAATAGAATGAAAGGATGGAGAAGCATTCATTTTCTGTTTCCCCAAGAAGCACCTAGTAGAGATTACAGTGAAAACGTTAGTTTGTGTCTTCTACAAATAACACCATGTAAGAAATGAACGTGAAACAGTATGCAAAAAAAGTCATGACAAATATGGTATATTAAGCAAATTCTGTTTTGAAACTTCCTGGCTCTATCCATGCATTAATATTCCTGTAAGTAGCTGGTGTGGTTTTGAGTGTGCTTTGGCAAAATCCTGGAGCCAAAGAAGAGGTCTGAGAGAGAAACGAGAGCAAGGGTTAGATGGACAGTGGGACTGGGTCTGGGAAAGTAACTGGCAGATGAGAACGACTGGAGAGGAGTTGCTGAGGGATAAATTTATTCCTAACAGAGATGATATTGAGAAAAGATTATTATTATTTCAAAGGGGCAAAAGACACACCTTGAGACATTTAAAAGCAGAATGAAATAGATGTTTTAGTTCTTTAGCATTTAACAGGATGTGGCCAACTTCTCAGAAGCCTAATTGAGTACCCTTACAATCAAAAGATCTGTATTAAATATGTTGGCTTGGTTTTCTATGTGGGGGAAAAGTAGAAATACAATGGCCACCAAGAGCTCTGACTTGAATATGACTCATTTAACTCTCAGCACCTGGGCTGCAACAGAAGCCACCCACCACCACGGCCAACCCACAACAACAAAAACAAAATATACAGTGCCAGTTTCTGCTTGGGGCTCTATCATTTCAAATGCAGAGGGTGATGCTTCAGGCTATGAAGAGCCTCAGATTCTCAGGGGCTGGTCTAGGTAGATATGTGCATACATGTGTGTGGATGTGTGTGCTGTGTGTATGTGAATTCACGTGTGTGCATGTGGATCTGTGTATAAACCTTTGGAGTTCACAAATAACAACTGCCAAGACCAAATGACTGTTAAAATGCTGCTACAGCAAAAAAGCCCAACAACGATGCACACCTCATTAAAATACAATTAGATAAGCAGTTGTTACATGCTTGAAAAATCTGCCTGTACCAGGGTGAACAGTTTGGAATCCAGCCACAGTTAATAAAAAGAAAAGGGTGGGGGAACTTGGCTCATAAGAGAAGGGAGAAAGAAAATATTACTGTTTAAAAATAAATGTACAAAGATGCCAGTGAAGGCGACCAGTCAGAAATATGGATCTTTTGTTTAAAAATGAACAAAGTCAGGTTATATCAATCTGCATAGCTTATTGACACTACATGGAAGAGTTGGAGCAACTGCAGTTTTTACCTCCAATGCAATAATGAGAGTACAGTCATAAAAGTATCTCAGAGACTGCACTTTATTTCCTATGCTCCTGACAAGCTAGTCTTTGATCAGATCATTTCATATTTGGTCAGTTTGAGATAATGCATAGAGGTACACGTCCTTTAATAGATGCATGCTCAGTCTCCCTGTACCTTCAAGCCACCACCTTTCCCTGTCCACCCGGTACTCAGAAATTGAAAAGTTTAAGGAAAGAAACATTATCCCAAAGTAATTACGCCATGGGCTACCATCCTAGCTCAGAAGCAAAACAAGGCTATGTCCAATCTGTGCGATTCTGGGCACCAGGCAGCAGCTGCTTGTCATCTACCTTCACTTGAGTATTTTTTCTTGGTTGCATTCCTTTTGTTTTTGATTCTTTCCCCAAGAAAGAGACAGAGGGGAGGCAAGTAGAGAAGTAGGGGAGGAAATGAAGGAGTATAAAGGGAGGGAGAGAAAGAGACAGGGAGGGAAGGAGGGGAGAGAAAGAGAGAGAGACAGAGAGAGAGAGACTGACACAGAGACAGAGACACAGAGAGACAGAGACAGAGAGAGGATCCTTAGGGCCACAGCCAGCTCACATGCTCACATCTCTGAAACTGGTGGGCAAGTGGTGTGGGGAAGCATACTCTATTACTGAAGCAAAAACTCATGATCCTGATTTGCTTCTGTGCATTCAAACATGTGCCAACCTAGCACTGGGCAGTTTTGCCTAATTGCCTACATTTGGCTTAATTCTACAGTTAGGCATGGTGACGAAGACAGCTATCTTCTTATTCAGCTTGAGTGTGGAACACGAGAAATGACACAGCCACAATGAAACCCTTACTCTGAGATTCAGAATATTGAAGAAAGAGGAAAATCAGGTCAGGATGGAGGGAGTAAGCACATTCTTATAGTATAACTTTAACAGTCCTTGCTCAGCATCAGAACAAAAGACAAGGTCTAGATGTTATTTTTATAATTTTACTGCTTATAATATAGAATTATATATAACAGTTGAATTTATTTTTTTTTTACAGTTGAATTTATTGAACAAGTTTCTGAGCAGAATTTGGGTGTAGTTGTTTCCATCAACAGTTCCATATTAAGTGGTATTTTTCAGGAAGTATAAATTGATACACAGTAAACTGCAAGACAATTTGACAATAGGTATCAAAAAATCTTAAATTTTTTTATTGTCTGAACACAAATTATATTTTCAAGATTATTTTGAATTAAGGTTGGTACAATGTAGCCTTATTTAGTACAGAAAAGTAGCTCTAAATCTTAAACTAGGAGAGTTGTTAAACAAATGATCTTCACAGCCGTGCAATAAATATGTAGCCTTAAACAACCATATTACAAAAGAATATTTATTGTGGTGAAAGAATGCTCATAAAACATGAATACTGATAGAAGTGGTTTATGCAACTGGTTTAATAACTAGCCAATTGGTAAAAAAAAGAAATGTAGGTGAATCTGGGCAAGAATTTATACTAAGCAAAACATAAAGCATGTTGTTTTCATGCTTTTAAATTTTCTAAGTCTTTTCTCTGGGTGATTTTTATGTGATTGGATATACTTCCATAAATGCTACTAAAATGATTAATTATATGCAAAAGGCTTTCTATGGACCCAGTGATTTGGTTAAGGTCATGTGTTTTGTGTGATACTCATGGCATGGGCATAGGCACATTTAATGAAAAGACTTTCCCAGCTGATTCAGAGGTGCACAGCTTGAAGATTATGCATGTGAAATGACGGACTGGAATAGATTGTGACCCTTAGGAAGAATACTCTCCCCCCTTCAGGTTTACAATCTTGTCTGTCACCCATTACCAGATGCTCATATATAATGAAAACAGTCACAAACAATGAATTCATGAAATGAAAGGCACCATTATAGTGCTGATAATGAAGGCTCCTAGTTTAAATTGGCAACCCTAACCCTGTATTTCCTAATTCTGATGCAACTGAAACCTGAACAGTCTCATACAGTGGCGTGTATATTTATAGATACACACAGAAGTATATGATAAAATAATGTTTTATAATTGGAGCAAGTAAGCAGCTGGATACCACTTTGTTTGATTTGTACAGAAGAGTGGAAATTCAAACATAAACAGAAATGACTACTCCTTTGTTTAGCTATCATGTACTGTTTATTTATCGCAGTCACATGCAATCCATTGGAAAATGCAGAGGCAATAACAAACACAGCACCAAAATCCATTACCGTAAGTATTGCCCCAGTGCATAATCCCTATATTGGTGGCCTTTACAATCAAGGTAAGTAAAACAGCTTCCCACAGTCCACTGTTTTTTTTTTTTTTTTTTTTTCTACAGAGATTGTTTCAGGTAGATTCAAAATAAGTATTCAAATGAACACTCACACAAAAGCTCTTTATGTACTCCCATTCTGGCTGTGAGGATGAATAATTTCTGACAAGTCTCTACCCCTTAAACCTTATTAAACAGCTCTTAAAATGAAAGTCTATGCATGGCATACATTCCTTCCATGTTGGCTTGGATTTGGCAGGACTAAAGAAATTAAATTCAACTTATTTAAAACAGAAGTCACAAAAACAATTTTGGGTTCGGGTTAGACCTCACATTTTCTAATGTAAAATGAAACAAAAGTATGGTTTTATGACACAGTTTGTATTCTATGAGTATTTGAGAGGAACCCTTTGTTGCTGCTGATGAAATTTTTTCTACCTTTGTGAAAATAGCCAGTCAGGACAAAATGCTTCCAATGAAGAGATTGAGCTCAATAAGAACACCAAAGAAAAACTGGGAAATGTGGATGTTTCATATTCTTTTCATCACATTTCTGATTTTACACAAGGAAAAACATGACCCTGTTCTAGTTAAATATCTTAGCATTGATTGCAAGATATCAGAGAATAGCTGTTAATGCAGGCATTATCAGATTACCAAACACTTGTGAAGTTTGCTTGATTGACAATTTTACAGCTGGCACACTGGAGTGTATTCTGTTTAGCAACTAATGTTAAGGAGAAAAAACTTTCTGACTATGTCATGGTTGTAAAAACAGGTGCAAGGGATCTGCAAAAAGAATTTACTCTGAAAGGAAGATAAAAATGGTCTTCCAATGAGCAGCTTCTAAGTAAATTATGTTATTTCATCTAATAATTAAATCAAATGCATTCATCAGTTCCTAAATGGTTGTGTTTTCACAAAAATAAACTTAGATTTCAGATACCAGGGACAACTCCAACTGATTGAGTTAGAACAATTTTTCTCCAAAGGACATTTATTATTATTATTATTACTGTAATCTAGTGTATTTTAATTCCTTTGTACTAGTGATAAGTAAACTGGTTTGTTCAATCTCTTGCAATATTAGCCCAAACATAGACTATAAGAAAGAACTAGATGAAGCTGGATGGTATTTTTCATTCTGTTTTGTAATATTGGTATTCTAGACTTTTAATTCTAGACACTTCAATGACCAGTGAGTAATGGCCCTGTCCTTAAGTAACTCGAGAGACATTGTGATTTTTCTTGATGATCCCTGAGATGTGCTTCCAACCTAAGTTAGGACACGTGGTAGTGTAGCTCCCAAAGTGTCAGGGGAGAGAGAACATGGCAGCAGTGGCTCCTAAAAGTTAGAGCTCGGTTTATTCTTCTATTTTAAACTAAATGAAAGTTTTCATGCTTCATTTTTATAGCTCTTCTTGTACTTCATATTGGTTCTGACAGTAAAGAAGTTTCATAAGATAATCTCATTGCTGACATATTTAAGTGGATCTGTAATCTGCTATGGAAATATACAATCTTTTCTTTCTGTTTGAAAATATAGAAAGTATATTTCCCTTTAAGATACTCAAATGAATACTTTCCAAGTAGTAACTAGTGAACACAAATAAAAGACAATTTCAGATTTTGTTTCTTTTTCTAGCCTCTGCCAAACACCTCTCATTTCTTCCCGCCCACAGTTATTCAGTTTTGATTCAAGTACAGCTATCAGTCTGGTACAGAAACTCTGAAAATATGATTCATTCGTTTAGTGACCTCTGTCTTTATTCTAGGCAACTAAAGAAGAACAATTGTTTGGTCTCTTTTCAAGGCTATTCTTTTGCCCAGTGGGAACAAACTGGCCTCTGGACCTCTCCTCCAAGCCTGCCACTTTCTAACAACCCTCTGAGTTTAGTGTGAGCAGCACAAAGGGGACTGATGAGGCTGGGGTACCTTCTCCTACTCCGTGATGCACAGCTGGGAGCGAAGGCAGAAAAGTTCTACTCACAGACCACACAAAGTACTCCCCACCAGGCTGCAGCTGTGACAAGCCAGCAAGTCCTCCCCTGACACCTAAGGCACATATTTCATAGGCTAAGAATAGATGTGCTTATACTGATGAAGAGTGGAGGGGGCTGACAGAGTTACTCTCATATGGCTGGGGCTCAGATGCACAAAGATGTCAAGAGATCTGGTTTTAATTGAAACACAAGCGTTCACCATGTGGGATTGTACACAGGACTCATTTTACCTTATATGGTCAATTGTGTACATTTTGATAATGTTAAAAAAAAGAAAAATAGAACAGAGCTTATGAGTTGGAACAGTGATTTATCAGGAACTCTAGAAAAGAATGCTATCCAGTGAATATTATGAGGAAACATGATAGTTACACTTTTGATTGTTGTAGAGGTTGAATATGTTAATTTATTTTACTCTATACTTGATTCTTATTTTTTTCTCTTGAAGGAGTTGATAGATTTTCTCATAATAGATGTGTTAACAACTGATACACACTTTGGTGGTTTTGATTTCCAGTAGGGCATCGCTTTTTTGAGAAAGTCTGAGTGGTAAAACTACAGCAATATTTTTTTATTGTCTCCCTACTATAAAGTAAATACAGAACTGACTTACCATCTAACTGATGTAGAAAGATCAAAGAGGACTCATAACATAATTTAGCTTTCAATGAGGGTTTGTGTGGAGATAAAATTAGGATCGCAGGTCAATGCTAATCTCCAACTTACTTGGTCTATTTCTCCTTCATGGTTTAAGGCTTTCATTGGAAAATTAGTTCAGATGTTGATTTGGAATAAAAGCCAAGTTCCATTAAGAAATAATGTTTGTCTTAATTCCTAACAGGTCTGTACCTTCTGTTGACAAAATGCAAGACCTCCATATTTGCAAACTTGCTGCTGGCGTACAAAGTTGGACTAAATCTTCATGAGTCTGTTTTTGCCTTCACACAGACTTTTCATGTAAATATTTCTAAGGTGAGAATATTTCAAGATAAAATGTAAACATATTCTTTGTAGTATGAGACACTTCTGGCTTTATTGTGGGTAATGGAATGCCCTTGGATGTAGTTGATTATATCTGTCCTCTCCACAAAAGGGATTTATAGCTGAAGTGGTGTTCATTCCTCCCTTACATGGATCAAATATCACTTTGCTGGGGCCACACACTTTGACTCCATGTAAAATAGGCTACACGGACAGAGGTGACAGATATGAGAAATGCTTATCTTGCCTATCAGTGTATTGTTGGCTAATTGATGATTAATAAAAGCTGTGTTCAGGATCATTGCAGTCCAAGTCTGGATAAACTTGATATTCAGCTTCTGAGTGGTGTGAGAATAGATTCTAGGTGACTTTCACACCAGAAAGATGCTAGGTGCTTCTCTCACAGGCTTCAGGTTGGCCCAGGAGAATTGAGGGCACTTTCAGGAAACTTCATCTCATCCCACGGACACAATCAGTAGGGGTAGGTAGGTGGAGGAGAACAGATTTGGAGTTGCAGCTGTGAGGGAATTAATTATAAAAGCTAAGTGTACCTTAATTTTTGCCACTGGTTTGACATAGCTATAGCCACTTTTGCCTCCTTTGTGCAAAGAAGAGACAAAGAATTCAAGTGTCTGAAATTGGCTCAGAATAGAACACAGAGGGTCTGCTGAGGGAGAGCAGCAGGAGAGATGCAGCAGGAGGAGATGAGCAGCTGTAGCCAAACCATGTTCCCTCAGGATGAGTTCTGTGCTTTGATACAGCATCTCTTGTCTACTTATCCTCTGATAACCTCATAAACGTCAGCATCCCCCACTTTCTCATACCTGACCACTTTTATCTACCTGGATTTTATTGTTGAAATTTGGTTCTATTCAGTTTTTGAATCTTTGTCTTTAAAATTCACTCTTGCAGTCATAGATTCTCTGGCATCAATTCTTTTCTGGCCACTGGACTTTATCGAGAACTTTGCCACTGCATCCTTTTCTGACCACTTTAACTTGAAATGTTTGTTCCTCAGTGTCTGCCAGCTAATCAAGCACTTAAAAAATACTAGAGTCAAAGCCTGCACAGGGAACTCCAATGCAAGACCAATAGGGAGCTTTTGATCTGGTGCTCTTGAAGTCATGAGTGTGTGTGTGTGTGTAGGGTGGTGAGTGTGAATGGCAGTGTCAGAATGTGCATGAGTGAGGAAGAGGACTGTAAACATATGACGGTGAATGTGTGCAAGGGGAGAAGTAAATATAACAGGAAAACCTTTATTGGTAGCTAAATCTGAGAAACAGTATGACACAAGATTGTTTAATTAAAGGACAGGTTCCAGTTTAGCTTCTGATAGTTTCTCGGTGTGTGACTTAGAGAAAGCTGCTTTCTGCTTCTGTGATCACAAGTTTGATTTTTTGTTGTTTTGGGTGCTCAGGATTGAACACAAAGCCTTTCACATACAAGTATGCACTCTACCACTGAGCTTCCCCTCAGCACCCTTATATTTGAGAAACATTTAAGGAGGTGCAAAGGCTACTTATCCTGATTTGATCATTACACATCATATGCATGTAGACAATTATTAACTGTATCCAATAAATATATACAATTAAAATATACAAAGAAAAATGAGTTTATGTAAAGTACTATGGACTTCATGTACTACAAAAAGGACTATAAAATCATGGTCAGAGGATTTGCAGGAAGGTCGTGGAGGGTGAATAGCAGAGCTTCTCTGAGATTTGGTATCCAGATACTGGAATATATCAACATGAGGAGGAGAAGGAGGAGGGAAGTGGGTCTCCTGGGATCAAGCAAGGATCTGAAGCCCACAGGGAGAGTGAAGAGAGAAACCTTAACACAGAAGAAGTAGGTGACAAGCAGCGCCCTCTCCCTGAGCCCTGATTCACTTTGTGGGGAGGGGGCTTTAACCTGCAGACACACAACAACTACTGCAACCCCAGAGGCCTTCATAGAGGCATGTATCAGTGGAATGACCAGTGGATGCAGTGGCTGGTAAATTATTCAGGCTCAGATGTCCATCTGGAGAGGTAATTACCTGGTAGCCATCTCAGAGAAGAGCCACTGAGTTCAGAATTCAGAGCAGTTTTGGGCTGGCTCCATCTAGTGGCTCCCAGTGTCTGGGTCAGGAGCCAGATTCAAGCCAGCAGGAGGCACATGGGGTATTGCTGGCTGAACAAATTGAGTTACAGCCTTATAGCCAGAAACCAGCCTGCACTGCTATAGAACTAAGGATGCAGGCTTACTGGGATTCTCCACTACTCTTCCATACATCTATGGCTGGCTTGCTGAGATTAATCAACACAGATCTGTGCTCTATCTGCCCTATCTGTCTACCAGTTACAGAGGAAACATACCCTGAAATTGATATTTTTTCATTTTTCTTGTTTTTGATTTGTTTTGTTTTCTTTTTGTCATGATTGTTCTTGTTTTTATGAGTGTGAACATTGTTTTTAGTTTTTGTGTTGTTCTGTTCTGTTCTTGTTTACTTCTCCCTTGTCTCTTTCTCTCCTGTCTTCTTCACCTGTTTCCCAAAGTTCACATAATATGCTTTTGTCTTCCAGCTTTGCTTCTAATATTTTCTCCTCCTCTTCCTTTTCCTCCTCCATTTATTTCCCCTTAACCTCCTTAAAATTTTCTCCCTTAAAATTAAAATCATCATATTTGGGGGCATATTTACTGTATATAATTTTTTGGTTTGTTTTAGATTTTGTTATATAGCCATATACATACTTTATATATGGTTAAAGGTGGCAAATTAATAGTTATTACAGACTGAGCTGTGTTTGATGCTATTGTTATTGCTGATCATACTACTTTAGCAAAGGTGATATAATTGTTCAAATTAGTTGTTTTTCCTGCTATGCCAAGACTGAGATTTCCTAAGGCTCATAAACAATATTATAGGCCACTGACAAAGAACCAGGGACTGCCAAAATAGCCAGAAATTTCTCATCCCCAGTATATGGAAGATGTAGGATCTTGCAACAGACTCAAAACCCAAAATCCAGGAACACGTGGAAGACATCTCTGAGAAGTAATTCTTTCCTAAGTGTTCTAAATACTAACAATAAAGCTACCCACCATAGGTAGTTTACAAGCATCAACCCAGGATTTAAACTAAAAAAAAAATAGAAAAGGAGAAGACACTTAAGCAAGAAGCAATCTCAGACTTCCAGCTCACCAAAGGCAAACCCAGGGGGCAATGAAGTGGATCAATTTGAAAGCCACCCACCTGGACTCTCTGAAGTGGTAGCAATGGAAGTAACAAAGCAGATGAAAGAGGTTCTAGAAAAAATATCAGATCAGAAATAATTTCTCAGATAGCTACAGAGATGGTGACCATAATTAAAGTCATGGTTAGTGACTGTAGAGCAGATACAGATTAAAAAGAGGAGCTTAGGAAAATGAATCAATGAATCAAAGAATCAGTTCTCTGACAGGTTAAATAAAGTTGACAAACCTTTAGCCAACCCTATAAAAAAAGGAATGAAAAGACTCAAATTAGGGATGAAAAGGGGGAAATCACAACAGATCCTGCAGAAATTAGGAATATCATCAATATGTGGTCTGAAAACCTTTATTCTAATATGATGGAAAACTCAGAAGACATAGACAGATTATCCTGATACCAAAACTGGAGAAGTATCCAACCAAAGAAAGAGAACTACAAGACAATCTTCCTTTTGACCTAGCTATTTCCCTTCTTGGTATTTTTTTGAAAAAATTGAATGCGTGGTACCACAGCAATTTATGCATACTCATGTTTATAGTGGCACAATTTGTAATATCCAAATCTTGGCAACAGCTCAAATGCCTATCACTTGATGAATGAATAAATAAATTGTGGTTTTTTTATACAATGGAGTACTATCCAGCCATGAAGAAGGATAAACCTGAGACATTTCTAACTAAATGGATACACCTTGAGACAAAATTCTTAAGTGAAATAAATTGGACACACCTGTAGAAATGACACATTATTTTGATGGTGTGAGAAACTGAAAGTGTAGATAAGGACTAAAATGTATAAGGGATGTTATAAAATAGGAAGAAAATGTTGAAATGGGAAGGGGAACTAGGGAGGGGAAGAGGAAAGGAAGGAAGGGAAAAGAGACAAACAAGAGAAAGAAAAAATGGAAACTAAATTTTGTAAATAAGGAGGGGAACAGGGGTTGAAGGGAGGGTAGGGGGCTAGGAAAAAAATGAAGATATATCATTGACTGATACAAATTCCCTGTGATGAATGTTATTATTATGTATTTCTAAAATGTACAAAAAACCAATGATCATGATTCCTCTCAGTCTACCTAACCATGTATTAGAAGTTGAACAGGGGGCTAGAAAAAGTTGCCAAAGACTGAGAAGCTCCATGACAGAATCAAGTCCCATTTCACACACTTTTGGGGGTGCCATTAAAATATTGAAGAAATGGATACAGAAAGGTTCCTGGCCCCACCCTGGGTGAGAAGAGAACATCTACCACCATAATGGCAAGAGCAACCCATGCTGCCCGGTGTTCTTTCTTTCTTTGCTTCCGTGGCCTGAAATATCTCTCTTTTAAATTCTCAAGCAACCCAAACAGAGAAAGAACTAAGTCCCTTTCTATTTGTTTCTTGATTTGAAAGTTCCTCAATTCTTTAACAAAAGGAATTGGGTAGACCGGAAACATTGCATGCCATCTTAATTTGAGAGTAAATGGAGCATGGCCCCAAGTGGCCTCCCACAATTATTACTAAGAAAACAAGCTCCACGCACCTCAGTTTGTCCATTGATTGTATCGACAGCATTCACAGACAACCACGTAGAAACTAGGCCTGAGAAGCAACAAACATCAGGTAATCCTCTCTTACTCAACTGCCAAAGCTAAAGCACAATTGAACTGCAGGGTTGCCTAAAGACTTAAGCCCCAAACAGAGAGAACTGTACATGTTATCTGTTTAATAAGTTCATATGTCCCTGTGCTAATTTATGGTGTACAATATAGGGTGATCGATTAATAAGCAATTTAGATAACAGAGAGAAACTGGTTTGTAAAGGCTATGTAGGGTCATAACCCTCATGTGTGTCTGTGGAAACATGGATTGAAATGACAGGGGTCTCTTGAGACCAGGCAGAATAAACAAGATGAAGATCTAGGAGGCTGAGCTCAAAGATTCAGCGATTGCCACAGTGTCACCAGCAGTTTTGGTCTGAATGTCATTTCTAGCCTCCCAAGCTGATGTGTTTTCCACCACCGTCTGCTGTTTGCTATGTCATGCTTCAGAAAAGTCAAATGCTTTCCCAGAATTGAGTTTTCAAGTAGAAATTACTGTGGCACTTCCACGTGTCCTTTTAAACTTCCTTCTTTGGTTTGACATCTGCTTTCCTCCCCTGATTTCCCTGTCTCTTTCTTCTGAACTGCAGTCTTTCCTCAACACAACCTCTCGCTCCTGCCTCTTCTTCCTCGGAGACACTCTTTCCCAACACCTTGCTCTGCTCTCTGTCTGAGAGTCTGGTTGCTTCTTTTCTATCTCCAGTCACATGGTAGCACCTCCAGTTTCCAAAATCATTACAGTTAATCTCAACTTTCCTGACTTTCAGAGATCCATCTGCCTATGCAGTTCTAAAAGCAATAGTTGCCAGGCTAGCAGCATCTCCTTATGTGGGAACTCACTGGGAATGTAACTTCTCAGGTTTGGACCAGGCCTATTGCAATGGTAACTGAGGTCCAGCCCAGCATGGTGTGTTTCAGTCAAGCCCTAAGGGATTTTTGTCCTGCTCAGGGTGCTGAGAACCACTGATATGCATTATTTTTTGTTAGCATGAGATCAAGGGCCAGAGTTTTGGGTAGTTCTCCTTTTGTCCAAATTATGAGTTCTGGCTATGTGTTTCAGCCAAAACACTTGACGTCTCTGTACCTCACGGACTTTATCTTTAAAATGAAGTTGATGATAGGTTTTCTCTTAGAGATTTGTGGTTGTGAGAATACAATGCTACGAGATGTGCTTATAATGTATTTAGCACAGAGTGAAATCCAGAATATAATAAAAATACTAGTAATTATTGTTTCATATGCTATTTCTGAGCATTAAACATGAATTTTTCCATATTATTCTCTTAGAAAGCTTGTAAACAATATTAATCAATGTGGTAACTATGTTAATAATGTTAACTATATTCTAACTCTGGGCTTACTATTACAAATTTGTATAAAATTAATTTTACGTGTGCATTGAAAAGAGTTACATGAATATTGAATTTGGATGAAGGCATGTTATTACTGTATAGGATTAAATCCAGAAACAGGTTTGTAGGTTTGTTCTTACAGCAGCTGATATCCTCAAAGGAGAACATATATCTGCTTATTGCTAATGATAAAGCACCCTGACCTTTTTCAGTCTAGGATGGTTGTCAACTTGCCTGTGCAGAATGGAGTTGAAGCAAAAAAAGAAAGGAAACAGAATTGGTGGAGCAGAACTCCACAAGCAGCTCTTTAAATCTGAACACGTACTATTTTTCTTACAGGTACATATAATTTAATATTAATCAATATTACTAAATATGTGCTCACAATTGCTGTTACCTTTTTATCATAGAAATCTAAATAAATGAGGTCATAGAATTTCACATATTAAGTGACCCATATAGATAGATGTGTGTGTGTGTGTGTGTGTGTGTGTGTGTGTATGTGTGTGTGTGATAGCAGCTCTTTTTCCTTTTCCAAGCAGATTTTTCAAACCTTTTAAAATATCATGTTATGTATTTCTTAATAAACAAAAATATTGAAAATGTCATTACTGTAACAAGGAATAGTGCCATAATTAACAGAGAGATTTCTATGTAATACTCAATTTTTCAATCAAATATAATTTTCCAAGAATGGTCTTTTTTTTTTTTTTCTATTCAAACTTGTACTGGAGGTTTTATTTATTTATTTATTTTTTT
>NW_004955418.1:14482358-14498347 GCF_000276665.1 Chinchilla lanigera
TCACAGACTTCCCCAGCCTTCTCCTCACTGGAGGGTCTGGGCGAAGGCAAAGCACAGACTCGAATCCCCTGGCCCTGCAGCTCCTGGAGTACTTGCTCTCTTGGCGCAGGGTGCGTGGGGCTCAGAGATTTTGCTTGCCTGGCTCAGAGAGCCTGCTCGCCCCGCCCACAGCCAGAGAAGACCCTGGGCCATTCAGTCCCGATCTCCTCTCTGCCACCACAGTGACTCAGTCTGCAATGTCCACGGGGTCTTTGTTCTCGCGTCCTGGCCTCCGGGATTGGGAGGGGCCTACCTGGCTCTGTGCGCGCTTTTCGGCTGGGAATCGTGTGGTATGAGTCCGGCCCACACTCAGACCCAGGAGCCCTGCCGCTCCCGGAGAACTCGCTGCCTGGGCGCAAGGCACGGGGTGCTGGGGGAGCCTGCTCGGCCGGCTCCGAGGGCCTGCTCGCCCCGCCCGTCCCTGGGCCTCTCTGCCCCTAGCAGCTCAGTCTGCAATGTCTGCGGGGTCTTTGTTCTCCCGTCCTGGCCTCCGGGATTGGGTGGGGCCTACCTGGCTCTGTGCGGGCTTTTCGGCTGGGAATCGTGGTGGTATGAGTCCGGCCCACACTCCCAAGAATGGTCTTATAGTGAATGGACATTGTGATTTTAAAGCTTGCAGTACTTGGAGCATATGTACAGTGTATTATGTTCCTAGTGAAATGGCTCAGATCTACAGAGAAGAAAAGCCCACCTGGAAGGGGATTTTTAAAAATGCAGAACAGAGAATATATGCAAAGTACTTCTTTTTTTAGAAAGTCAGTGGTAGGGTCTTCTGCTGTGAATATCTTGGACATAAGGATATGTAATTGCGGTTAAGGAAATATGGTGGTCGTTAATTTAATTCCTAGCTGATCCAATTTCCATTCATATAAAAATATGCTTTGGGGCAGTCATCAGGAGACCACTTTGAGTTTAGTTTAAATGGAACTTCCTTCCCTTTTATGACATTTCAAATTTTCACTAAAGATAGAAGAGTTTTATTGTATAAAACATGGTTTAAACAGGTAGAAGAATTCATAGGTAAGGTTTTATAGTGTATCAGCAAAGTGCATGTGAAGTTGTTTGTCACAACGAATTCTAGGACAAGAAAATAAACATAATGGAGTGGAATCCATACCAAAACAAATATAAGGAATTTGGAAGACATGATTTCAAGCACAGGCCGGAGCTCCTTTCCAGACAACTTAATCCTGGCTGCAAACCAAGCTGTTTATTGCTAGGAAGTAGAAATGTAAATCAGACATCTCATTCTGATCCCAAGACACTTCATAAGATGCTCACAATTCTCTTTGACCCAGTATTCTTCAAGGGGGTTGTTAATGGTTTTGCTAATAATCTCAGAATAAAAAAAAAATACTGTCTGAATTCCTATTGTGAAATCATTCCTTTAAAAAATAACAGAACCACTGTTAAGATTGAAACAGTGAGAGGATAATGGAGTCAAAAGAGCTAAAAGAGCTCTGCTATAAAAGAATATATTTATAAAGACAAATAGTGCCAGACAGTCTTGATAGCTTTTTCAATAGAATTAAAAATGCAGTGAGCACAATGAATGTACCTTAACACACATATATTTATATTTTTGTAATCCATTTGATACAGTATCTCAATAAATCTTATTTGCCAACCTAATTAGCATTGGCTTTGCTGTGTGCTGTGTCACATAGACTGAGAACTGGCTGGAGGACAGACCCTAATGACTCCGGGCAATGTGTTGAGTATAGGGTCAATGTGAGGTCTGGTTTTGTTAAATGTCTTTATTAACAATCTGGAATAAAGAGCAAATAATTCTTGAATGAAATAATATTATAATGACAGGCATATGGGCTGGCTGGAGAATACAATGAAGGTAGAAGTGTGTAAGCACCCATCCAGGCTCGATACTGATTGGAAGGAGGTCATTCATTTGGTCTTTCTGTGTCTGTTTCCCCATGTGGAAAATGGAGATAATAGTACTGTTATGAAAAAATAAAGATAAGATTTATGATTTCAAATACAGAGCATTGTAGTACTCCCCCTGATAACATTTGGTGCTTATCCACTGCTTACAATCCTTGTTAGAGGTCACTTTACCATGGGTAAAGAACATAGGGTAAGGCCAGTGTCAGAGAGAAACAAAACAACATTGCCCAGGGATGGTACATCTGGGGCACCTAAAACCTAAAACATCCTGAGAACGGGCTTTGTAAACAGGGGAAGTAATCTTAGAAAGCACAGGAGACTGAAGAATAATCACAGAATCTTTTGTAGAGAATGAGATGGCAGGCTAGAGGATGGTGTGGAGAGGGTAGATTTGTCTTGCTGTGTCTGGGGATGGAATGGGGAAGTGGACAGAGAAGAGAGTCCGGGGAGAGCTTCCACACTTTCCTCTTTGTTTCCTTCAGACCTATGGAGACTGTGTACATGCAGAAGAGCTTCTCTTAGAGTACTCTTTAACTGTCCTGCAGCTTTGATTTCAGAAATTTAAGCTGTTTGAATTCAGAAGTAGAAGACAGTGGACTCCCTCCTGGTAAGCCTTGTGAGCGATGAGCTTGGGTGGGTCACCTCTTCTGTGGTAGCTTCAGTGTTGGGATCCATTTTCTCCGTGCACGCAGCACAATTAGCTAGAGCAGTGATGTTCTTTTCATAAACCAAGCTGAAAATAATTTACAGAGAGGACTCTTTCTACTCAGAAATCTGATTACAGCACAGACTAGAATATTTTTGAAAGTCAAAGAGCCTGTTTTTCTTTTCTTAATGAAAGAATTACAGGAAACTAACATTAGGAGATTCCTGGTTCTTGCACAGTGAAATGGGGCTGCATCAACCACCCTGACTTGAAGTGTTTCCTAAACATTTTGAATACATTTGTATTGAAAATGTAGGTCCACATGTCAGTCCAGACTCATAAAATACAACCTTCAAAGAAGCCAAAGTAAATGCTGTGATCACGCCAGTGTGAGAAATACCACAGTTGTCTTAGTTCATTTTCTGTTGCAGTAATACTATTCCTGAGACTAAGAAATTTATAAAGAAAAGTTTATTTGGTTCACAGGTCTGGAAGCTAATGAACACCACAGGCTGCAGCAGTGCCTGGAGGGAAACAGAAGGGCAAAGGGACTGTGTGGAAAAGAGAAAAAAGGTCAGATTCTCTGACTACTAAACCGTTTCCAGGACAGAAATATTATCCATCCATGAAAACTCTGCCCTGCAACCTAACTGAGGCCTTGCCCTCTGCTACACTGGAGAATTCAAGTTTTAACACAGGGTCTTTGGGTAATGCACTGAAACCTCAGGAGTTAAGCAAAGCCAATTGACGTGTTACACGGGTATTCTGATCAATCTACGATAGTCCCGTAGCCATGGGTACTAAACAGTGTTACTTCTAAATTGACCCAGAATATTTATATTGCTAGAATTTTTTCTGCATAGAATCAAAGATTGCACGGAAAATAGACCAGTCCATTGCATTTTCAGTTTCCTTACCAGTCAGAAAAGGCTATGTAGGTAATTTAGAGTCTCATTTTACAGTTTCTAGGAGTACAGCTTGTATTTCATGAAGTTGTGTACTTTTAATTCATTTATAGTTTATATCATGTTTGTTTCCAAAAAATTAAGGATTATGTTTTGAATTGTCTTTCTAGTGAAGATTGAGGAAACAACCTTTTAGAGTTTGTGATGTGACTGGAAGAGTCTCATCAATATTCTTGTGGAATTGAGACTGGAGTCCATCTCTTCCTCCTTTAAAATATTCTGTTTTGTACCTAGCTGCAGACATCTGTTTATTTGGAAGACACATAAAGCCATGCAAAACAAGGCTCAAGTTTGAGCAAACATTTCCTGTATGCTTTGACAGAATTGTAACAATGGCTGGAACCTTAGAGGGAGACTGACTGACCAGGCAGCCGCAGCCAGCATACTTAGGCTCCCTTCAGGTCATTTTTGGGGTCTAGAGCGTGAAAACCAGCCACTTCATCTCTGATGGTGTTCTTAGGCCTCTACCCATGCCATTTATAGAAACAGAGATTTTAAGAGTAATTTGGTGTTCCCTATTTATTTAAGACCCAACTTACTGAAGTGCATTTGAGAGGATGGGGTAGGTGATCCCCAAAAGATAGCCAGGAAATAAAAGTTCACAAAGGAAGAAAAAGGTTATGCAATGGGTCAACATGGGAAAGAACAAAGCTTTTTGTTTTTTTGGTAATTTTTATAGAACATTATGTGAAAAAGTAAATCTAATATAAGTGATAATTTGTGGTCAAGTTTTACTTCGACAATTACTGCTACTATTTGCTAAAATAGTAGCAGTATTTCTTATTCTGGATTTTGTGGCAGAGACAAGTTTTGCCTATGTACCTTTTTTTTTCTCAAAGAATAGCTACCATTCTGCCTTCTTCTTTTCCTAAAAGGTTGTGGCTTGCACATCTTGATCATTTTTTAAAAATTTGAGATAGCAAAATGATTCCCTTCAAGTGAGTTCAGAGTGTGAGGCACATGAATACTGGGTTACTTCTGTCTTCGTGACACTGGCAGAAGCATCAGAATAGCCATACACTCAAGTTCAGGTTCCCATTTTAAGCCACTAAGCTATGGCCTTCCTAAGAGTTCTCCACATCTTCTCCCCCTGTTAATATTCTTGTATGAATTTTTCTCCCACGTATTTTTATATCCCAAGGAAGCCTTAGATCTCTCTTTTTAGTGCTTTTATTACTTCCTTACTATGGATGCTACTAGCTCCACAGAGTCCCTGAAAGGAGGTATGGGTGTGGAATTTGCTTCTTTCCAAATTTTCATTTTTACTTCCTGATGAGTCTAACCAATGCTCTCAGTCAGTTTATGGTGCTATAACAAAATACCTGAGACTGGGGTAATCTATAAAGAATAGAAAGTTATCTGTTATAGTTCCAGAGGCCAAAAGTCTGAGATCTAAGTGTGGGAAATTTGGTGTCTGGTGAGAATGCAGGATCTGCTTCCAGGATAGGATCTTGAATGCCATGTCTTCCCATGAAGGAAGGGAGCAGAAGACAAAAAAGATCCTACTTAGGTCCTGAACCTCAGCCCTATAAAATCTTACATGATCACTAATTCCATTCCTGAGGGCTCTGCTCTTGAGATTTGATCACACCATAAAGACCTCACCTTTTAATATTATCCTGTCAGCATTTAATTTTCAACATATAAATTTTGGAGGGACATATCCTTTCAAAACATGGCATCATCATTTAAGGAAGCGTACACCTCCTTTAAAAAGCATTTCTTTAAATAAAAAAGAAACCATACTGAATATCCTATTCCTTCTTATACTTCTGAAAGGTGCAACTTGGTAATCTCTTAGACCTAACTTCCTCATCTCTAAATGAGGAGCTACTTGGGATTTGCTGTGAATAGAGGAACTGACACAATATCAGAAAGTTGTCAGTTGTTAAGTAATTGAAGGCTGTTATGTAGTAGCATAAATAATCTATTTCTATTGGTTAAGATTTTATCTCTTTATGATATTAGATTTTATATTTTATTTCTCTCAAGCTGTTTTTTTAAAAAACTGATCTTTCTATCTTGGTGACTCACATTGTGCTGCAGTGATGATGTCTTAGACATTGCTGCGGCTCAAATATGGTTTGGATGTCTGCTACAAAGGTTCGTGTGCAGGGCGCTTTGTCCTCAGTGTGGCAAAGTTTAGAGACAGTGAAACCTTTAAAAGGTGGGGTCAATGGGAAGTAATTAGGCCACTGGGAGCATCATCCTTGGAAGACATTAATGCACTTCTCATGGGACCCCAGTTAATTCTCACAAAGGTAGGTTCCTAAGATGGGAAGCCACACCACGTGCTTGGCCTTTGCAGCAGGCAGCCATTTTTTCCTCACTTCTCAATCACACTGTGACACAACCCAGGGACCCTCAGCAGAGGTTGCCAGATAGGATTGCCTGATCTTGGACTTTCAGCCTCCAAAATCATGAGTCAAATGAACTTCTTTAAACTAATGTTGATTAAATTAAATTAAAACTAACTTTATCTACTTCACATGACCACTAGAAAATGACATATGTGGCTTGCATTAGATTTTAACTGCCTGACACTACCACGTACATGCTTATATCTATCAAACAAGATGCTGGTACAAAATAATATCAGGATAACATGTAAAAAAGTACAATAATTAATAGAAATTTTAGCAATTCATAAAAAGATTCAGATAGAGGAAAGAACTAGCTAAGGGCACACCTTCCTTTGAGCCTGAAGCTTGGAGAGAGTATTCACAGAGTAGGATATAAGCAGTGACCAGAATCCTAGGGGTGATAAAATGGTGGCCTCGCTGAGAGGAATTACCGAGAATTGATATCATCAAATATGAAGTAAAAGCAGTAGAAGACTGTTGTCAAATTTCTGAGCATGCACAAAAAGCTCTTCATTTGCTCAGTCTCAACAAGTGCTCATTGTGTGTCTATAACATGGCTACCATTGCTCTAATCCAAATGCTGGAGAAGCAATACAAGTGAGACAGGCAAATCCTTCTCTGGTTGTGTACTAGTCGTGAAAAATGAGTGATAGGCCATTTGTGAACATGGACCAGAGAAAAGCACAATTTCAGATCTTGGTAGCAGTCAGAAGAAATAGAATGGAAGAAGCCATTGAGAGATGGGAAGCAAAAGAAATTCCCATGAGCTGATATAGATGGGTGGTTGAGGATGGCCTTCTGAAGGAAATAGAGTGGGAGCTTAAAGCTGAGAACAAGAATCATCAACCACATCTAGATCTTGGAGTGGAGCATTCAGCAGATGAACTGGCAGAAACAGAAAGGCTGCTGTGGTTTTAAATGGGAGATGAAGACAGAAGGTAGGTTATGTCTGACCTTAGAAACTGAAATATAGATTCTTCATTTCTTCTGTGTACCATGGAAAACTGTTTAGGGGTTTTGTTGGGGGGTTCGGTATGAGCTGGTTTCCTGTTGTTGTGTGAAGGATGGACTGCAGTGAGGAACATCTGTGAACCGGAAGTCATGCTTCCTTTTTCCTCATTCCTGTACACTTTACCTGCGCATCTTCTAGGACACATTTCCTTTCCTACCTTGCATTGTGATTACAGTAAGTCTTCAACTTGTGACTTGTGAAAGGAGAACATTTGTAAGTCAGATTCATTTGTAAGTCTGATGAAGTAAGTCTTTCACACCTTTGATATAAATATACAGTGTGGACTGCTTTGCATCTCTCAGCAGCCACCTCCACATCACCACTACCTTTTCCTCTTGCTTCTGGACATCTTGGGCTCTGAGTGAGCGTTGTATGCTGTACACTATGGCACTGCACAGTATATACATAGCAGCACAACTGCGTCAGTGTCCGGTAGACACATGAGCTATTTCTGTGATTTGTTCGAATCTAACAATGTTCGTAATGTGAGGTCCACTTGTACCTGGGAAAGCGCACAACTCGAACGTTAGTAAGTTGGAGACATACTGGGCTTTTTAGTTCAATTCTTAGCTCCGCTCTCTGGGAAGAATTCAGTCTGATCTGCCTTTGCTTCTCCCATAATCTGAGCATTGAACACAATAAATCTTGATGAATATTTACTAAGTGAATGAGTCATGGAATGGATTATAATCTACACTCCGCTCGAACACTTTCAATGACAAAACGATAATAGATTTATAAAGCAACTCATTCCATTGTTGGAATGGCTATAAATGATAACTAAAAATATTTTAAAAATTGATCCAAGATGACTATTTCTTTCATTTTCAACTATCCTTTATCTTTCACTTTTCTGTGGAAGGACAGAAAAAAAATAAATTTCCTATCTCATAAAAATATACTTTATTTACTAACAGATATTGTGCATATGCATTTCATGTTATCATTCCAGTTTTTCAGTTATTTTTAGACACATTTTAAAATTAATTTTTTTTTTTTTGTTTGGCTTTTGTCCCATACCGGGAACCGAACTCACGACCTTGCGCTTGCCAGGCAGACACTTTTGCCGCTGAGCTAAATCCCCAGCCCCCATTTTAAAATTAATTCATTCTCCACACGGTTGTCTTCAGGGTGCACTTCAGTTTATTATAACTTCTTTAAAATATAATGCTCAGAATTAAATTTAATATATTGTACGTGTCTGAAGAATCAGATACTAACTTGAGATAGAGTTGTCTATGGATACATGAGAAAATGTTAATATTTTTAATAGCTTCATCATGATATTGGCTTCTGTTGGAATGTTTAACCACATTATTAAGATATCTGAACTGGCTGTAAATAAATGAGCGGGATCTTTTTACCCATTTCCCTGGGCTTGTCCAAAATTGGCAAGATAGAGCCAGGAAACATCTTATAGAGCCCTTTGATAGTCTTATTTGAGTTAAGATTAGTAAATAGGAGTGTTGCAGTGGTAATGGCCATAATCTTTCTAAACCACAGATATGCATTTACCAAGGGTATTAATTGCTTTAATCCTCTACTTCCCAACTAGGCTCTTTGAATTGCTAAATATATATAGGGTCAGAAGGAGGTAGAAGAAAGTGCACAATAAAAGTGGTCACTGGAGTTTGCTAAACTGCAAAGGTAGAGAGTTCAGTCTTTCATGCAATGGACTTCACTTCTGACGTGTAACTCTGACTTCTCACTTCTGATATATACTTGCAACTTTTTGAGGGCTCCCTCAGTCACTTATCATTTTACTAATTCACCTGAAGGACTCAAAACTTACCAAAAGTTACATGCATAGTTATTGCTTATTAGAAGGAATAGGCATATATTAAAATCAATGTAAAGAAAATACACATAGCTGAAAGTCCATGGGGAGTCGGCTGTGAAGATCTCTTGTCTTTCTCCGTGGAGCCCTGATGAGTTACTCTTCTGGCACTGCTGGGTGGTAAAATGTGTGAACAAGAGCGGTTCTTCTGTGTTTTGCTGTTTAGCTTTTCTTTTGAGGCTCCATTATGTGAAGTATGATTGATTGATTGATTGCCCGTACAGTTTAACTCAGAATCCAAGTTGACTGATATCAGTGACACAAAGCTCTCCCACTAAATTACATGGTTGATTCTTCTGGGGGAGGACGGTCCTCACCTTAAGCAAAGACCCCACTGATGTGGTACGATGTAGACTACCTCCCAGACCGGCAGCAAGGTCAGATCTCCCTTTGGACAAAACTGAATCCTATTCCACATCACAAGGAAGCATTTTATGTGTGATTTGAAGTATTTGTAAATGACGATTTAATTGTATGTATAAAGAAAAGCACACAATTATAATAACTTTTAAGAATGAGACACAAGATATCAGAAACATTTTAAGGCATGTCTTGGGGCATCTCTGGTGGTGTAGTGTGGAAAGTTTTGTGAAGGGCTGTTCTGCTCTAAAGCAAGGGTTGGCAGATTATGCCTGTAGGGTAAGTCTATCGTGCATCAACTTTTATAAATAATGATTTATTGGAAGATAGTTATACCTATTCCTTGGCATGGCTGCTTTTGATACAATGGCAAAGTTGAGTAATTCTGACAAACCAACTCTTCCCCACAGTCCAAAACATTTACTATTAGGTTCTTACAGAAAATGTTTGTGAAACCCTAATCTAATAGATTTTCCAAGTTACACCAGGTCTGGGAAAAAGGAATTCTTGTAGAGGAAAGATACATGAAACAAAGAGACTATTTTATAACTCCTCTCATAGGTAAATTCCCCTTATACTTACAGTTGGTCTTGGTCATAAAATCATAAAGTAGGAAGCAATTATAAACACCACCTCCCAATTTATTTAGGCTTCTGTTTTTTAAACTTTATGGAATGAACCATCTTTTGTTTGCTTGATGGTTTCAGCAGTTACTTTACAAAGGTAGAGAGAAAATGAGTTTTATCTGTTTTATTTGTCTGAGTGAAATATTATGATAAATATGTTGTATGGCTTATTTATGTTGAAATGTATAATAAACACTATTTTATCCCTAGCTTCATGAAACTGTCATTTTTATTTTTTCATCCTCCAATAGCTTCTATTGTTTTATACAAAATGCAGTTTTTGGTTTCTGTTTGTGTAAGTCATTTTGAATTTTTTTGGAACAAGGTTTGATATATTTTCAATAATTCCTGAAGCTCAAGGGTATCCAAAGCTTTTACCTTTTTTTGGATAGGAATAAAAGCATGTATCAGTAACTTATTAACCCAGAAATGTCTAGGTGATTCTCCTTCACCTGTTCTGAGGGGAACGTATGCTCACTGAAAAAGAATTATTAGCCATATGACCACTTTGTCTTGATTCTATTTTGAGTAATAATGAATTTGTCACTGTTTTTGTTGCATCTTTTGATTGGCATATTTTCACTGGCAATTATGGTCTCATTGGATAGATTTTTTTTGGCTTTTTTCTGGTACCGGAAATTGAGCTCACGACTTCACACTTGCTAGGCAGGCGCTGTGCCGCTGAGCTAAATCCACAGCCCCTGCATTGACTAGATTCTTTAATATATAAGGCATCTCCCAAGTTGGAATCATTAGCCACATTTTAAAAAACACAATTTCCTGCACAAATAATTAAATTCTTGACAGCTAAGTTGATAGTCTCAGGTAGTTTAGTTTTTTGGTGTAGTCTCACTTATAATCTGTTATTGAGAAAATATGCCAAAAAGGGATAACAGTTTTGAGCCCCTTGTATGTAGAAGTAAATGAAAATGTTTTTTTTTCCTAAGATAAATTATTTTCTCATTGAATTCATGGTCCAAAACCTGTCATTGAATAACCAAAGAAATAAAATTAAAAGGGTCTAGGTAGGAGAGGGTGGATATGGTGGACAAATAATAGAATAAATTTGAAAAATATATAGCAATTACTGTAATGAATAAGTAAAATATAAAAATAACCTTCCCTCAGAGAGCTGCCCAAGCAATAAGAGCTAAAAGAGTTAATATTCTAAAGAAGGGAAAATCATGGAGCAGTAGCCTGGTGATCTGCAGCCGCTTTGTTTCTGGGCACATATGCTAATTCTTGATGTAGGCAAGAGGGTGAATACCCTGGCTATATACCAAACAGAAAATTGATGTCATTAAGACCAGCAGAACTTTTGATAAACTCAAGAGAAAAGAGTGACAAAACTGTAGATTAAAGGAACACAGGGATGCTTCACCCTGAAGTAATTTTCCAAACACTAAAACTATGCAGTGAGAGAGGCTAAAATCACCAGCAAAGAACTCTTAAAAGTGAAGCAGAGTTTTTGTTTGTCTCCCAGTGCTAAAGAGACAATGATTAGAGCTTCTGACTTTCCAGGGACAAGGGTCACAGCAAAAATACTGTGTGCTTGGATGAAAGCCCTGGAGAACTACGTGCTAAGAACGTTGGAGTCTTCCAAAGCTGAAAGCCATCCCACATCAGTTGATTCAATGAAAACTTGAATGTTAAGAGCAAAACTGAATATGTGTACATTAATTATAATAAATCACCTTCAAGCATTAAGAAATTCTTAGATTAATAAAGCACAGCTGTGGAATTCCACCTTGTGCCTGTGGAATTTTGAAGTTTGGTGAAGGAATTATTGCATTTCTGCTTGTATACAGGATGGTTGTATTCTGTTAAGTGAAATAATGAACATGTTATTGTTTTTATTTGGAGTTTAGGTACTTATTAACAATGAGTGGGACGTGGTGGTTAATGTCAACTTGGTTGGATTTGGATTCCACTGAAGAATTGGTAAAGCACATGCTGGGGTATATCTGGGTAGCTCACAGAGGTGGAGCTTCAGGGACTATGTCTTGTTCCTCACTCTATCCTTTCTGGGGCTATTTGCCTGCTCTCCTTCCCCGCCACCATGAGCCAAGCAACTTTGCTACACCATGCCCTTCCACCATGATGTGTCTGCCTTGGAATCAGCTGACCATGGACTGAATCTTCTTAAAATGTGGGCCACAGTAAAGTTCTCCTGTAAGTTGTATGTGCCAGTTATTGTGACCGGCAGTGGTGAAACTGACTAATGAAAGAGAAAAAAGAGAAAATAGAAACAAACCCAAATAGGATCCAGATATGGTTCATCAGCAACTTTACAACATTGTGTCTCATAGTTGAAGAAATAGCTAAAAAGAGACAAAACAGAAAAAAAATAGAAAAATTCCATCAAGAATTTAAATCTACAAGAAGAATAAACTAGATGTTCTCAAATGAAAGTCAAAACCTGAATGGGTAAATCTGTTTGCAGATAATAAGAGTAGAAGACAGGCTTAGGGAAATAAAATATAAATTATTAGAAAATTCATGACTCAAATTAAGCAGAGAGCAAATAAGTGAGGCACAGAGTGAGCACCAGGTTCATGTGGAACACACTGGAAAGTTGTAAAATAAGCATATTTGGAGTGTGAATGAAAATGAGACAGTCAAAAATTGGATGAAAAAGATATTGGAAAATATTTTTCCCCAGATTGATAAAAAACATCAATTCACTTATTCTGGAAGTTTATGAACTCCAAATAGAATTAGAAAAATTAATGAGGCATGCAGCAATAAAAGTGCTGAAAACCAAAGAGGAGAAGAGAAGGTGCTTGACACAAACGACACCAGACCTTCGCAGGAGCAGACACAGAGGCTGTGGAGCAGCAACTTTAAGAGCAGAAATGACCTTTTAACTTAGAATTCCATCCCAGGGAAGATAGCCTTAAATACTTGAGAGAAAGGCACAAATATGCATGTCTGAAGAACAATAATGCCGATGAGGTGGCACATGCCTGTAATCCCAGCAATCAGGAGGTGGAGGCAGGAGGAGCTGTGAGTTCAAGACCAGCCTGCACTACATGAGTTCAAGACCAGCCTGCACTACATGGTGAGACCCTGTATCAAAAAGAAAAGAAAAATATCAGCAGAAGTTCATTATGCTGACAAAATGATTTAAGACAGAAATATGAATATGGAAGGTTTGCAGAATATAGGAAAGAATGACTAAATGGATCAACAGAATTAAATACTGGTTGTATAAAATGATAATAGTGTCTTCAGTATTTAAAGTATATACAGTTATAATGGGTGTAAAGAATAATACAAAGTATGGGGGAGTTAATATCAGTGTTCTTATGATCCTGGGGATTAAACCCAGGCCCTTCTCATTGAGCTACTGCCCCAGTCTCTCTTTTTGAATTTTTCTTTTTTATTTTTGATGCAGGATCATGCTACATTGCTCAGGTTGAGCCGGAGCTGGTGTTTCTCCTGGCCCATCCTTCCAGAGTGTTGGGATTACAGAAAATTTAAATATTATAAGATAATACCATTATCAGAAAAAAGACTAAAAATTTGTAACGGCATGAAAGTGTTAAATGTTACCCGATGTATTTTATAGTGTAGTTACCACCAATGTAAAAATGTATGACTAACTTAATGTGGGGAAATGTAGTGATTAAAATATTTGATTAATCTAAAAATGTCCAGAAAAAGAATGAGTGCTATACAAGAATCATATCAAAGGGGAACAGATAAGGTGGTAGACATAAATACAGTCAGGTGGAAATCTTACTACATGTAAATGGATTCAATGCTTCAAGTTTAAGACTGAGATTATCAAACCCGTTTAGAAAAAAAATGAAATTTAAGCATAAGTCTTTCATAATAGAAAAATCAGAAAATATAAATACATGAAATTAAAATAAAACAAAGGAAATAGATCCACTTGCCTACAATCTCAGCTCCATGGGAGGCTGAACAGGAAGACAACAGTTTGAAGTCCAGACTGGCAACTAAGCCAAACCCTGTTTTAAAAAAAGGATTGAGCAGACTGTGGATGTAGCTCCCTAGTACCACAAATAAAGTAATGCGAAAAGAAACCCCCAATATACAAAGTGTGGCTGCAATAATATAAGAAAAAGTAAATATTAATAAAAATGCATTTGTAGAGGTGAAGAGGAACATTTACTAGTGAAAAAGTAAATAACCAGAAAGCTCTAATGCCCTGAATCTTTATGTGATCAATTTCTTGGCACACATTTATAGAAAGAAGTGGAGAAATATAAAAATTCACAGTCATATTGGGATACTAAAATAATTCTCTAAATACTTGCAAAACAAGCAAAAAATTGTAGAAGATTTTAAAGGCCAATGAACAAAACTGATCTCTTCTGTTTTGTACCAGGAATTGAACTCAGGACCCTGAACCTGCCAGGCAGGTGCTTGTGCCTCTGAGCTATAGCCCCGGCCTCTGATCACTTTGATTATCTAGAAAATTGTATCTAATAAGAGTAGACTAAAAATCCTTCTCAAGTAAAAATAGAACATTTATGGGAATTGACCAGATGGTGAGTCATAAAGCAAACTTTAACAAACTTCAGAACATTACAATAATTAGGAATATGTAATTTTACTCAGTAGAAGTAACGTAGATGTCAATATTAAAAGTAGGGGCTGGGGATTTAGCTCAGTGGCAAAAGCGCCTGCCTGGCATGTACAAAGTCATGAGTTCGGTTCCTGGGACCGGAGAAAACCAAAAAAAAATTAAAAGTAAATAAGAATATCCTTACCTGCTTGAAATTTAAGCAATATACAAATAAAGCATAAAACAAAAAGAGAAATGATGGAAAGTACAAAATATTTTAAATAAATGTTAATGAAGGTGTAACATTTCACAAGAAATTATAACTCCAGCAGAGCACATTCATTAATCTCACAATCAAATTGAACAAAAGAAAACGGCCCACAAAGGTATGCTGTGTGATTTAATTTCTACAGAGCAAACAGTTCACATGCAGGCCCCAGCTCTGCTGGTGACATCCAATTTCTTGATTTAGATGTTGAGTGGTTTCTTTTGTGAAAATTAAAGTTTTCACTTGGAATTTATAATGACTTACTTCAATTAAAAAGTTTGCTGCAAGAAAACACAGTTGACTTCAAAACTGGTAATGTAATTCTTTATATTTACTTTTAAAAGTTTTATTTAATTTTTAATTGGTATAAATTATGTACACTATGGAGGCAATGTCATGTTTCAATACAGCTATACATTGTGGATTGATTAAGTGATTTTTTGGGGGAGCACTGGGGATTGAACTCAGAACTTTTTACATTGAGCTACATGCACAGACCTTTTATTTATATATTTATTCTTTTTATTTTTTTTTTAGACAGGGTGTTCCTATGCAGTTCAGGCTGTCCTTAAACTCACTATGTAGAGCCAGCTGTTCTAAAACTCAGGGTGATCCTCCTGCTTCAGCCTCCCGAGAGCTAGGAAAACAGGCTTGTGCAACCATGCTCTGACCTAATTCTTGAAGTAAGTCACTAAATTGCCCAGGCTAGGCTTGAACTTGTGACACTCCTGCTTCAACCTCTAAAAGCTCTGGTATCATAGGCCTACACAGGAGGCTCACTTTGAACTGTTTCATTAGTGTTTTTGATCAAATTTGAAGGGAAGAAGCTAAAAAATGCCACAAGCAGTAGGTATTTATTTCATTTTTTGCCTAAAGATATATAATGTTTAAATTTTCTCCTGAAAAATACTTAGTTCTTCTACCTTACTAAATAAATAGCTGTACATTAACTTGACCTGAGGAAGTTTAAGAAATGAACGGTAGAAACAATGCTATTTCATCTGATTTAAGAATTAGTGGTTACATAAAATTGATTATATAGTAGAATATTTTTGCCATATTACCAGCAACATTTTTTTGTTGTTGTTGTTGTTTTTGTTTTTTTTTTCCGGTACCAGGAATCGAACTCACGACCTCGCGCTTGCCGGGTAGGCGTTGTGCCACTGAGCTAAATCCCCAGCCCCACCAGCAACATTTTGTAGAATTAATACTTACTTAATATTGCTGGGGAGATAGCTCAGGGGCACAGCACCTGCCTGGCAAGCGCAAGGTCCTGAGTTTGACTCAGTTTGACTCCTGGTACAAAAAAAATTGACAATGTTAATAGTACGTTCTCAAACACATGTTCTTTTAAATTTTAACTTACATGAATTTTTAATTTAAAAGTTAATCATTTTAGCAGGCAAATGATTATTGTATTTTTTTTTTGGTATA